>NW_015555888.1:86830-103075 GCF_001515605.1 Sinocyclocheilus anshuiensis | reverse complement strand
TATGAATATATAACTGATCAAATTGAATGCCTTGTTGCTTGATTTTAGTGTTCTGTTTTTTTGTGATTGACTTGGTACCTTCAAATAAAATATTTTTCAGTTATTCTTTAAAAAGTTTGTTTAAAATAAACAAGAATTTTAATAAAACATGATGTGAGCTTAATGGGAACAGGGGTGTGCTTAAAGGGTACAAAATTTTACCCATTAAGCACAGCCAGACTTTTTGCATTTAATGATGTATATATTAATTAAAATGCTTTTGTCCTTTAAAATAAAATAAAATAAAATATTCTTGTGTAACCGATGTAAAAGCACGCAGGTGATGGAGATTTACCGCTGATTACAGAACCGGCTTTCTGACAAGATGCGCATTAAATATCGCATGCGATTTATCGTGCAGCCCTAATTTGAACCCTTTCCAACAATGACTGTATGAATCTGAAATCCATCTTTTGAACTGATGGACTCATATGCAACTATTACAGAAGTTTCAAATGGTCTCTGATGCTCCGGGCGGGGGCGGGGGCGGGGGGATACATTATTTGGTATTTCTCCAGTTGATGCGATTAACCTAGACAGTGGGTGTGAGCAGATTCACCGGAAACATGCACGTATTGTCAAAATACTGTGATGGTTAAAAAAAATATTATATTAGTGATACACAAATTCATCTCATCCGACAGATTCAATAACAAGAATACATAAATCATATGCGTAACATAGACTATTTACAATGCGTGATCACTTAACGTTGGCTCTTGTTTAAAAGATCTCATAAATGCCTTGCTGTGTCAGTGAGTTAATGAAAGCGTGCTGGCATATTGATGACCGTCTGAGATGACATGCATTTCAACAGTAATTTCCTATCCGCGTCGCGGAGGCATTCACACGAAAAGATGAATGAATGAGCCGGACTTACCTCGCGTCTCTTTTGCCATCCTGTCCGTATTTGTAAGTGTTTGCGGTAGTTTCAATTCAGTTGCTCTTTCTCAACCCGACTAACTGTCTACGCATATTTTTGGAGACCACCTGCCTGCTCGCACAGGTGACCTAGCATTATTACCAGCTACACCGAGCAGATGCCATTTAAGTGCAGTCCACTGTTCTAATATCTGGACAATATAAGTCGCCGATGTCAGAATTAAATCTCCAGAATCGCGCCAAACGTGATAGGCTACTGCTGAGAACTACTATGACGCATCAATCGGAAAGTAGCCTATCCTTTCACATGAACGCATCTCTGACGAGTGTACACGAGCCTCAACACTATGACGAGCATCATGAATGATGCTGCGAAGGTGCGTGAATGATCACTGTGCATGTTATCATTAACACGGGAAGCTGTCCTCACGGATTCCTGCATGCTCATGACAGTTCATTATGATTTAGTCAAAGGCTTCATAAGTTCCCTAAAAACATCTCATGAAACCCCCAGCGCCACATGCCAGCTGTGTGAAATCTAATTAGACTAGCTGGAACATCAGGAAACACATAGGCACATAATTGTTAAAATAATCTAATATACACAGGCCCGGATTAAGAACACATAGGGCCCTGGGGCTATAGCAAACCCAAGGGCCACCCTTCATAGTAGCCTATCTTGGTGCCACAACATATTCTACCACAGGAATAATTCGTTTTTGTTTGTTTTTTTGTTTTTTTTTTATCAAATCTCCAACACACAGAGATACAATGAGTGTGCACACTAAATATTCCAGCCTACAACACATTAAAATAATAAATACAATAACACCAGGTATATGAAGCCAAAGCAAACAGGTTTCCAGAAGCAGCAACAACTTTTGAGCATACAGTTCCCTTAAGGAGTTTACGTTAAATAGTTTTATTATTAGAAGGTCTTCTTTCTGGCCCTAGAAGAGGAGAATCAATGGCTCTTAATTATTGAATTCATATTTTTATGCAATTAAAGTTAGAAATATTAAATTCTCCTTTGTAGTTGCCCTAATGAAAAGCTAATTCTTGAATCTAGTTAACTATAGTATTAGTAAACCTTTATAAAAGTGACTTATTACCTTTATTTGACCCAATATTTGATTTTCGTGACAATAATAATAAATATAATTAATGCCATATTTGTCAGTAACTGCATGTTATGGTGCTGTGCGGATTAAATTGCTTATTGTAGCTTCACCACAGAGACTTTGCTGTTCACATATAACTGATATAAGTGTCGTGTGTCGAATTCAAATGGGCAAGCGCTGCTTATTATCACTTCAATAAAGCAGGCGAAAGTGTCGAGCTGCAGTCGTTGTCAGCGCTGTGCGGGCGCGAGACACCGGTCCGGAGTGGTTCAGCTGTTCTCTTGCGCTGCGCGGTCTAATCAGGTAGTGCCGTTTCATCACTTGTCTTTCAGTGTTTGTTCCCTTTCATGGGAACTTCGAACTGCGTCCTCTAGGGGTCGCTATGGGGAACGCCTCGTCGTGACCCGTGTCTGAAGCATACATTGAAAAAACACCAACTCGTTGGCCGGTGACAGCCATGACGTCACTACCGGTGCGACTATAGTATAAATAGGCGCCGGGAGCACACATCATTCTCTTCTTCGTCTTCATTGACTGTTTTGTTTGAAGCGTGCATTTCTGTGGTAAGAGTGATCTCTATTCATCTCATTATGGCGAGCACTAGCAAAGCGTTTAAGGATGTGTGCATCCGTGTTGACGTTGTTTAACATCTGATGACACACACGATCTATGCGTTATTTGTTTGGGCGAAGAGCACGCACGCGATGCCGCCGAGGGGGCAATCGCATCTTCCCTTTCCTAATTCCCCTGTAACCACCATCTCTCCACTTGACCGAGGTTAGGTGGAAGCTTCCTGCATAACAGTCTCCTTCTGGACCTATGATGTTTTTGGTTGGTTCTATGGTTAAATCATAGTAACCACCTTACTGATGGTCCGGTCTAGAGGCTTCTCCGTACAGAGCTCCGACGCGGGATCCATGGTGGGTGAGTACGATCCATGTCTAAATATATGTATATATAAATTTATATATGTGTGTATCTAATGAGCTCGTGGTTGTGTGTATAACCCTTCTGCTAGTGGCCCAGTACTTCCGGGTATCTGTAAACAGATGCTTGGAAAACTCTAAAATCCTAATACTATGGTAAGTGCACACGTTAAGCTTTGTGCACTTTTCTACAAATCCACAGAAGTGGTAAGTGTGCACATTATGCTTTGCGCACTTTCTAAAATCAACATAGCTGGTAAGTGTCCACGTTATGCTTTGCCCACTTTCTAATCTCGTTCCCTACTCAGGGAACCATGGTTACATAAGTAACCGGAGACGTTTCCCATGCTCTACAGTAAAGCTGAGGTGATTAAGATACCCACAACTCTAGTGTAAACGAGTACAAAGACAATTTTATCACTCATATCTTTTGGACTAAAATAGCACAGACAATATGTGCAAGACCTATCTCAATATGTGGGGGCGTGGTGGGATTTCGGCAATCGGCACATGGAAAAGCTCGGGTGTAGAGACCTGCGCGGGACGGATTTGTCCCGCTCCCGCCCGCAAAAGCCCATAAAAGTAATCTATATCGATTTTTTTTAGTACATCGAAGAAATGTACATGAAATGGTTCTGTAACATCTCTTAAGCTCCACAACATCCCAGCATAAACACTCCCGATAAAATATTTGTTATTTAGGCTAAGCATCAACATTCACAAACCACTGTTATTTTTAACAGAAAAGCAAGCATGGGCTGCTGCGTGCATGGTTTGGCATTGCAGAATGCGAGCAGCGCTTCCTTTATTATCACTAAAAGTTGACACCTCAGTTAATCGCGATCTCATAAAGCTCTGTTATATCACATTAAATATATGCACAATGAATCTTTCACAGTGTCTACACTTCGTGTGTTAAAATGAGAGGATTTTCACTGCGGTGAGTAGATTCTAACTTAATCACCTCTGATTGGCCATTGCGTTCCAGAAATCAACAGCTGAGTCTGTGATTGGCTACATTGCACAATCCTTTAAACACGTGTTATAAATAGAAACTCTGCCTAGCTTGCGCATGTCAATCATTTTAATGTTAATAGCTATTAGTTGTTCTTTTTGCTTTCGTGCAACAGATAAATAAAAATGTTTATGTTTTAGACACTATATGTTTAGATCATTTCTATTTTGCGGGAGTCCCGCGAATCATTTTATTCTCCCGCATCCCGCACACACACGAGTCTCTTCCCGCCCGCACCCGCACTCGCCCATCAAGAGTTGTCCCGCGCCGCACTCTGTTGTGTTGGGTCCCACGGGTCCCGCGGTCCTCCCACGGGAGTGCAGGTCTCTACTCGGGTGCTCCCGATGGCCAATCAATTCTAGGTCTACTTTTCCTTTCCTTCACAGCCAATCACATCGGGCCCTCTCAATTCGCGGGCCTTGGGGCTTCAGCCCACCTAGCCCTTATGTTAATCCGGCTCTGAATATACAGTGTGCAGATTATGCAATAATTTTGAACAGGGTCGAATATCTAAAACAATTTTCACCTTTTAAAGCAAGCCTGAATGTCTGCTAAATTAGTAAATGCAAACAAAGTAAAAGTAGGCTAAAATTGTGGATGGTCATCTATTGCATCTCTTGCATCTCTACATATTAATTTGCCACTAGCGATCTTACCCCAACGTCATCTTGTTGTTATTCAAAACGCTAACTTTTATGTAGACTATCTATAATAAATGTACAATTTATCAACGTAACGTCCGAAATTCACAGAAAGCGAGAGCAGCAAGCTGTTGCTATGGTTATACTTAATCTGTGTCAGAAGTAAATGGCAGCGGCTATTTGCACTAGGCTAAGTGTAAATAGCGATAGAGGCTTACACTAAGTGCAAATAGCAACAGATGCTATTTACACTAAGAGAAAATAGCAATTAGATGCTATTTAAACTAAGTGAAAATAGCATATTTTCTTAGCATTACAAAACTTAGATAACAAAGGAAGAACATTCTCTCAGCCACATTAGGAGAACATTATAAGAACATCATTGAGGCCAGAGGTGATGGAATATTTTTATAAGGGGAGACCGGGTATGGTTGTAACACTTTTTGTTTCAACATCTGTAACTCGCTGAATTTTTGAGCTAGAGTGCTCAAACGTTTATACAACGTACCCACATTTGTTCACTACAAAAGACACCAATTCAAATCTCTGCAAGTATATCACAGCCCTCATAAGTTGATGTCAAATACATGGAGTGCCTTTGTTACAATCTACCCCGCTACCGGGGTAGGTTGTAACACATACTGGGGAAAATCTAAAAGAACTATACAAAACAATGTCTCACTTTCTACGAATGACCACAGCTCAATTCCACTTTCTGTTTGATGCGTGAGTGTGTACGTGTATGCGTGTAAATTAGACTAGTAGAACTAAATACTCCTTAACAGTATTTACGCTTACTGAACACTCAACTTTAGTGTACCGAGGTAAAGAATATGTAGATCTTACAAAAAACTGTGTAAATTTGTGTGTGGGATTGTGACAGTGTATGAATTTTCTCAATCAGAGTCACAATGATGACAAACCAATGTTTTTAACCCTAGAGTGTAGACTTGAAAACTGCATAGGGCACATTTATCCACATTTCCTTTGGCTTTGAGCTGCCAAAAAAAAAACCTTCATATAGACATGAAAGTTCTCAGTTCTATGTAAGGGAATGCTAAAATGTGTTACAACTTACCCCACCCCTGTCATCTAATGTTTAGTTAGCTGTATTAGCATTATGGTTTGAAATTAGCAGTTTAAAAATGCATCACATTTTGCCTGAGAATCTATCATTTATTCTAATGCAAGTTATATGATTTTATCTGCAACAGTTTAAGTACCAAGTAAAATATAGTTTGGGTCAACAAAAAAAAGTTTACATCAAAATCATTTTTTTCTTTATAAAATCTGCATATACCTATTTACAGCCTTGACAACCATTCATATAAAATCAGGGTGAAAGTGGGTAAATAATGAAATTATCATAGGACTCCTAGCTTATCCCTGATAGGTGGAAATGGTGTTGTTACAACTCTCCCCAGGTTACAACCATACCCGGTCTCCCCTAATGTTCTCAATAAAATATTGACACAATGATTCAAGATAACAAAGAAAGAACATTCTCTCAGCCACATTAGGAGAACATAAGAACATCACCGAGGCCAGAGGATATGGAATATTTTTGTAAAATGTTCTTGTAATGTGAAATATTAACAAAGCTAGAACATTTTAAAAATGTTTTGTGGATGTTGTTGAGGTAACAGATTATATAATGTTCTCAAAACACGGGCTCAATGTTCCAAGATAACAAAAGGAAGAACATTCTCTTATCCACTGTAGGAGAACTTTATACAGTGCATCCGGAAAGTTTTTTTTTCCTCAATTCTACAAACAAGACACCATAATGACAACGTGAAAGTGTTTGAAATCTTTGCAAATTAAAAGTAGAACAAAAATAAATCACATGTGCATAAGTATTCACAGCCTTTGCTCAATACTTTGTTGAAGCACCTTTGGCACAGATTACAGCCTCAAGTCTTTTGGAGTATGATGCTACAAGCTCGGCACACCTATTTTTGGGCAGTTTCTCCCATTCTTCTTTGCAGGACCTCTCAAGCTCCATCAGGTTGGATGGGGAGTGTTGGTGCACAGCCATTTTCAGATCTCTCCAGAGATGTTCAGTCGGGTTCAAATCTGGCCCACTCAAGGACATTCACAGAGCTGTCCTGTAGCCACTCTTTTGTTATCTTGGCTGTGTGCTTAGCATCGTTGTCCTGTTGGAAGATAAACCGGTCACCCCAGTCTGAGGTCCAGGTTTTCATCAAAGATGTCTCTGTACATTGCTGCATTCATCTTTCCCTCGATCCCGACTAGTCTACCAGTTCCTGCCGCTGAAAAACATCCCCACAGCATGATACTGCCACCACCATGCTTCACTGTAGGGATGGTATTGGGCAGGTGATGAGCGGTGCCTGGTTTCCTCCAGACATGACGCTTGCCAAAGAGTTCAATCTTTGTTTCATCAGACCAGAGAATTTTGTTTCTCCATAGTCTGAGAGTCTTTCAGGTGCCTTTTGCTGAGGAGTGGCTTCCGTCTGGCCACTCTACCATACAGGCCTGACTGGTGGAGTGCTGCAGAGATGGTTGTTCTTCTGGAAGGTTGTCATCTCTCCATAGAGAAACACTGGAGCAGAGTCAGAGTGACCATTGGGTTCTTGGTCACCTCCCTGACTAAAGCCCTTCTCCCCTAAAGCTAGAACACTTCATCTGCAACATTTTGAGGATGTTTTGAGGAGTTTTTTTTTTTGAGGTAACAGATTGTACAATATTGTCAATAAAACATTGGCACAATGTTTCAAGATAACAAAGAAAGAACATTCTCACAGCCACATTAGGGGAACATTATAAGAACATCATTGAGGCCTGAGGTGGTGTAATGTTTTTTTATAAAAAGTTTTGGAATGTTCTTGTGTTTACAAAGCTACACTCTAAAAAAAAGATGGTTCTTTAAAGGTTCTTTACACGTAGAAACAGCTCTTTTTAGAACCGTATCCTCCTGAAGAACCTTTTATATGCTGAGACGGTTCTTTGCTTTAGAGTTTAGGGTTCTTTTTTCCCGCCTTTTTGTTTTCCAAATCTGTAACCGTCAAAGCCGCATCATTACTGGTTTTCTGGAGCTCAAGACAGACTTTGAACACACTCTTAAGAGGTAAATGATTAATTTCTTACAATTTCTTACAATTTTACTTTTAAAAATGGTAACTAGTTTCATGCCAATCATGTCTTTTTCTCTTTTTAGTTTAACAGAAAATGCATGTGACCAGCTCTGTTCAGTTAAGGATGCTTACTTTCTCTTCACTAAGTAGGCCTAACAGAAATGTTGAAATAATGATCCATGATTCAATTATTATTTTTTTTTTACTTTATGCATAAACACCCAGTCATAAATAACATTAAAGTTATCCCTTGACCTTATATACCTTTTTCTTTTAACATTATAAAGGGCTCACATACTGACCATTTTTTCTAATTGTTTTACATAAATAACTGCACACATTATAACTCTAAACTCAACTGTGTTTCAGAAGCTGTCACATCCTACCACCTCATCATCAGCAATGAGAAACATAAAGATGGACATAAAGACATTGTGAAGATATTTCACTTGAACTTGGTCTTCATTAATTCCATATCATGTTCAGTGTCAACTGATATTTATTAATGTTTTCAGCTAATAGCAGTTGTTTGAGCCCTGTAATTTTTCCTACACTTTGCCATGTCAATAAAATAGTAAATGCCTACGCTGTGTGTGTGTTTGTTTGTTTGTTTATTGATTTATTTATTTATGTACAACCTAAATAGAAGCCACAATATATTATAAAATCAGATAGAGGGTTGAAAATTAATATTAATAAATCATATATAAAAATAATATTAATACAAATATATTAGGATATTTACTGATATTAATTGAAAATAAATTGTAACACCAGGTCCTATAAACTTGTCAAAGCACAGTTCTTTATGGAACCTTATTAAAAAAGGGTTCTATATAGAACCAAAAAGGGTTCTGCTATTGTTAAAAGTAGAAGTACCCAATTTGGTACTGTTTAGAACATTTTACCGGGAACATTTTGAGGATGTTGTTGAGAAAACAGATTATACAATGTTCGCAATAAAATATTAGCACAATGTTCCACAATAATAGAGGAAGAACATTCTCTCAGCCACATTAGGAAAATGTTATATGAATATTATTGAGGCCTGAGATAACAAAATGTTCTTTATAAAAGTTTCTTGTAATGTGACATGTTAACAAAGCTAGAACACTTCATCTGCAACATTTTGAGGATGTTTTGAGGATGTTTTTTGAGGTAACAGATTATATAATGTTTTCAATAAAACATTGGCACAATGTTTCAAGATAACAAAGAAAGAACATTCTCACAGTCACATTAGGGGAACGTTATAAGAACATCATTGAGGCCTGAGGTGGTGTAATGTTTTTTATAAAAAGTTTTGGAATGTTCTTGTGTTTACAAAGCTACACTCTAAAAAAAGATGGTTCTTTAAAGGTTCTTTACACATAGAAACAGCTCTTATTAGAACCGTATCCTCCTAAAGAACCTTTTATATGCTGAGACGGTTCTTTGCTTTAGAGTTTAGGGTTTTTGTTTTCCCGCCTTTTAGTTTTCCAAATCTGTAACCGTCAAAGCCGCATCATTACTGGTTTTCTGGAGCTCAAGACAGATTTTGAACACACTCTTAAGAGGTAAATGATTAATTTCTTAACAATTTTACTAATTTTACTTTTAAAAATGGTAACTAGTTTCATGCCAATCATGTCTTTTTCTCTTTTTAGAAATGCATGTAATGCATGTGACCAGCTCCTTTTTCTTTTAACATTATAAAGGGCTCACATACTGACCATTTTTTCTAATTGTTTTACATAAATAACTGCACACATTATAACTCTAAACTCAACTGTGTGTTTCAGAAGCTGTCACATCCTACCACCTCATCATCAGCAATGAGAAACATAAAGATGGACATAAAGACATTGTGAAGATATTTCACTTGAACTTGGTCTTCATTAATTCCATATGTTCAGTGTCAACTGATATTTATTAATGTTTTCAGCTAATAGCAGTTGTTTGAGTTCTGTAATTTTTTCTACACTTTGCTATGTCAATAAAAAAAAAAAGTGTACATAATTGACATATGCTGTTTGTTTGTTTTTTTATGTAAAACCTAAATAGAAGCCACAATATATTATAAAATCAGGTAGATGGATGAAAATTAATATGCATAAATAATATATAAAAATAATTAATACAAATATTAATTACAAAATATTTACTGATATTGAAAATAAATTGTAACACCAGGTCCTATAAACTTGTCAAAGCACTATTCTTTATGGAACCTTATTAAAAAAGGGTTCTATAGAGAACCAGAAAGGGTTCTGCTATTGTTAAAAGTAGAAGTACCCAATTTGGTACCGATTAGAACATTTTACCGGGAACATTGAGGATGTTGAGAAAACAGATTATACAATGTTCGCAATAAAATATTGGCACAATGTTCCACAATAATAGAGGAAGAACATTCTCTCAGCCACATTAGGAAAATGTTATGAGGATATCATTGAGGTCTAAGATGACAAAATGTTCTTGAAAAAAAAAAAAAAACTATTGTAATGTGAAGTGTTAGCAAAGCTAGAACATTACTAGAATGGCTTCTGCCTTGAGTGGTCAGCAGAAGTCAGCTGAATTCCAGCGTCTCGATTACAAAAATGTCACGGAAGGCCAGGAGAAAACAAGGTAGATCCAAATGCAGTAGTTTATTAAAGTAACAAATAATTAGAACAGAACAAAAACTAGACAAGGTAATCCAAAACACAGGGAACAGAAAACACGATGTAACCTCGAACAATACTGTAGCAAAGACAGACAGAGTGAGCATGGTATAAATAGTTATGGGATGATGAGTAAATTACTAACAGGTGATCATGATCAGAACAGAACGACAATGCAAAGGACTATGGGAAACATAGTTCAAAACATGTAACAAAGAAACAGGAAGAGCACCCTCAAGTGGCCAGTCCAGGGCACCACAACCAGACACTGTGGCATTACCCCCCCCACGGAGCGGATACCAGACGCTCCACCAGAACACACAAAAGTTCAGGAGGGAGGTGGAACTGAGGCGGACCAAGGGTAGGGATGGCGGGCCAGGACCATACAATGGAAGGGGGCTACAAGAGCAGAGAGAGTTTAGTACCAGCCTCGATGCTCCGCAACGGTCCCTGTGAGCTCCCGGACTGGAGTGACTTCCTTAATGAGCTCTGAGAGCTCCTGAACTGGAGCAGGCTCTGAATTAGAGCTTATGAGCTCCCAGACTGGAGCGGGCTCAGGAGCAGGCTCAGAGGGCTCCCCGATTGGAGTGAGTTCCTTAATGAGCTCTGTGGGCTCCTGGACTGGAGCGGGCTCTGGAGTGGACTCTGTGAGCTCCCGGACTGGAGCGGGCTCTGGAATGAGCTCTGTGAGCTCCCGGACTGGAGTGGGCTCTGGAGTGGACTCAGAGGGATCCCGGATTGGAGTGAGTTCCTTAATGAGCTCTGTAGCCTCCCGGACTGGAGCGGGCTCTGGAATGAGCTCTGTGGGCCCCCGGACTGGAGCGGGCTCTGGAATGAGCTCTGTGAGCTCCCGGACTGGAGCGGGCTCTGGAGTGGGCTCTACGGTCCTCCTTCTCACCCTCCGCCGCTTAGTGGGAGTCTGAAGGGTAGAGGTGGTGGGAAAATCCCTGCGGAAGGGTTCTGATTGGCCCGGTATTGCCCACTGACTTCGACCATGGAGATACTTGACGAAGCCCCAGAAGTCTAGGATCTCGAGTCCTTCCATCTCCCACTGGGGCAAAGGATCATCCAGACAGACATTAAGGAGGTCCTTAAGTGCAGCCTCATTATAAGTCAGCCCCACCGCCAACGTCCAAAATGTCTGGGCAAAACAGCCAACCTCCATTCCCTGCTGCCTCAGAGGTGTAATCCGAATGTCCACTGTCCAACCGAAGGCAAAAGCAAAACAAACTGCTGGATCTTGTACTGGCTGCAGTACTCTGTCACGGAAGGCCAGGAGAAAACAAGGTAGATCCAAATGCAGTAGTTTATTAAAGTAACAAATAATCAGAACAGAACAAAAACTAGACAAAAGGTAATCCAAAACCAGTGAACAGAAAACATGATGTAACCTCGAACAATACTGCAGCAAAGACAGACAGAGTGAGCATGGTATAAATAGTGATGGGATGATGAGTAAATTACTAACAGGTGATCATGATCAGAACAGAATGACAAGGCAAAGGACTATGGGAAACAGAGTTCAAAACATGTAACAAAGAAACAGGAAGAGCGCCCTCAAGTGGCCAGTCCAGGGCACCACAACCAGACACTGTGACAAAAAGGAAGAAAAAGTCTGGCATTTGGCATCAGTTCTGAACTGTTGCCGAACGTGTTACAAGAGATGAGAAGCGCTGATTGGGCTACGTTTAAATCCACCAATCCCTGCGTACTTTTCTAGTGACGTAAGAACATTTGAAATCGACGAACGCGCGAACGGTTGAAAGAACGGTTTGAAGAAATTGGTGTACAATGTTCGTGGTCGGAATCGTCTTATTTGACGGAACTAAGTGAGTACGGAGTCTTTCACATTCAAACGCGGCGGAATCGGATACAGAGCTGCTGGAGGATGTTTTACTCGCTGGTACAGTGCGTGGCCCAAACAACAAATCTGTCTCCAGGTCAGGGGAACTCTCCCTTCCACAATAATTACCTGTACATTTTTTATGGCTTTTTCAGTTTACATATTTATTTTTTATCTTTTACGTAGTTACATACACAAAAAATTAATCAAAAAAGTTTCAATCTAGGATGACACGATTCTTTTTTATCTTTATACCTTTTTCACGTGCACATTTGATATAGCCTAGACATCTTTGCTGTGCGTGGGAGAGCCGGGAGACGTGGTAGAGGCAGCAGGGGTGATCTGGATCTAAATAGGGCTGGAAATAGCGATGACAATGGTGGCTGGGTTTTTTTGAGAAATGAAGAAGTGTATCAGGACTGGATCAAACGCTTTGATGAGCCTGTTGGTTATCTAGGAGAGAAAGATTTGACCAGTGCTGCACCCTTAGACTTTCTGTCCCTCTTTCTGACTGATGACTTCTGGAACCTCATTACAAATGCAACCAACAGATATGCTCATCAGTTTCTAAACTCCCAACAGCTGAAACCCAATTCCAGATTTCATAATTGGTATGATGTCTCTGTCTCAGAGATGAAGGCCTTCCTAGCACTATAGTAATAATTTTGTGATTATTTTAATTTTTCCTCTTTTCTGATCATTTGGAATCAGGATAAAAAGACAAAAAAAAAAACATGAAAATAAGTTCAAATATCAATTCAATATCTACTATTTCTTGAATATTACTGATGAGCTGATCAAAAGGTAGGCTACTGTTCACATGCGTTTTACTACTATATAGTATAGTAATATAGTAATAATTTAGTACTTTCTCCTGTTTTATTCTTGGTTTCCTCTTTTCTGATCATTTGGAATGAGGATAAAAAGACAAAAAAAAACATGCAAATAAGTTCAAATATCAATTCAATATCTATTATTTCTTGAATATTATGAAATTCAAGATGGCCGCCCCTGATGACGTCGTAATATGCAAATTAGATGAGTATATCTACACCCCACATAAACTTTCGGTCAGGCCGAACATTTTTCTAATTTACAGTAGATCTCCATCTTTAATCCCTTTCAAGCCACAAGCTTTTGAAATCTTGATGTCAAAATCCAGCATTTTGTCCAAAAAACCCTGGTGCCTAAAGGGTTAACTAGTTGCTTATTAGCTTGCATATTACTAGTATATTGGTTGTTCATTAAGGATGTGTGCATCCGTGTTGACGTTGTTTAACATCTGATGACACACACGATCTATACGTTGTTTGTTTGGGCAAAGAGCACGCACGCGGGGAAAAAGCTCCGCTCTCGTTTGTCTCTCTTTTCAAGGAAAGAAGGGCAGCCATCTGCTTCCCGCGATTCAGGACCCGCCGCTGCTGAGGCACGGCAGCCAATTTTGTATACCTCCCTTATCAGACACACCCAATTTAGTGCTTGCAGTCTCCACTAACAAGATGAGTTGAATCAGGTGTGTTAGATGACGGAGACATACAAAATGTGCAGGGCAGGGGGTCCTCCAGGAAAGGTTTGAAAACTCCTGCTGTAGTGTGACTGTAATATTGTGTTCTATGCTTTACATTTGCTACTTAAGTGTTCATCTGATTATGTCTTTAGAATTTAAAAGTTAATACTCTTTCAGTAATTCATAATGGGGTAATGGGAAAGATATAAGCATTATATTAAACACAAAGTGTTTTTGATTTGGTAGTCTAGAAAATATTGTATGTACTGGTAATAGCAGTCTTAGGTAAGACTTTAAAGTATGTCATTGTATATTGCATATTGTTTACTTATTTAAACTTAATATTATTATTATATTTTCTTCTGAGACTGAATTTTTAAACTCTTAACTCCTTCTAGAGCTTTAAAGGGATAGTTCACCCAAAAATGAAAATTCGGTCATTAATTACTCACCCTAATGTCATTCCAAACACGTAAGACCTTCGTTCATCTTTGGAACAATATGCAAGGAGGAGAAGAATTGTTGAATAAAGTGTTTTATTTTTTTTGTATTGTGCCATACAAAAAGTATTCTCATAGCTTCGAACCAATCAGTTAAATAAATAAGTGAATTCCCATCATCTACTGGCAGTTTAGTGTATTTAAAAGTATGATTTCCTCAGAGTGTATTTCCATCACAGGTTTGGTCTTAAATTTCACGAAAGGTGGTATTAAAAAGACACCCTGATATAATTCTCAGTTCTTTTTTTTTCCCCCCCTTTCCTCAGAATTGTATTGTATAAACACACAGTTGCAAGAAAATGCCAGAATTGTGAGCTGACATTTTTCCTGTCAGAATTTGACAATTGCAACTTTTTATCTCACAATTTTGAGAAAAGTCACCACTCATGCATTCAAATACAGTGCCACTTTATATCTGATTTCAAATGAGCAGAAATCTGTAAGAAATGTTATGATCCATAGACAAAATAAATGATGAAAATTAGCTGTTATGTCGGAGAAATAGCCTAGCCTTGTGACCCATGTTCTGACATAATACAGCTGTGCACAAGGTGACCCGAGTTCAAGTCTCGGCTCAGGGTTCAGGCTTTTCAAGCCAATGTCAAAGTTTGTTCACAAATTTGGTCGCAGTACTTTGATGACACACCCATCGGTCTAAGCAGCGCTGCTTCAAGTCGAGCGTCGGCCATCAGCAGAAAAAGAAAATAAATAAAACAGTAAACAGCCAAAGGACGTAACTTAGAATGAGAGATGGATCGGTTTGTGAAAGCGAAGAGAAAAGCCATAGATGAAGTCGAACAGACCCAGGCAGGTTCTGGTCATTCAAAAGCTAAATGCAGAAAATATGACGAGGCATATCTTGCTCTCGGCTTCACTCACCGTGTCTATACAGTCTATGTACTGGACGCTACAGATGTCGCGTCGCGGCACAACAGCTCTACACTGGACGCGGCAAAGCGACCGTTGCAAGTCATTTTAACTTTGTGTCAGTACATCATAAATATAACAAGGCATCAGTTTAATGTCGGGTTTTGTCGTGTTGTGCCCTATACAGTCTGGTCGCGCCGCGCCGCATCTAATGTAGACAGCATCACTGATTAATTATAATGGTTTCTACTGTATTTTGGCGCTCGCGTCCGGTGTACATGGTGTTTAATGTCGTTGGTGAGGAGGAAAGCCTGTGTGTGTCCTATGCCTTAGCGGACAGCATGAAACCCACCAAAAATACATAAATAACAGAGAGAATAATAATAATAATAATAACAATAATAACAGTTATTCCCTCTATGCAATTTTTCAATGTTTCAAGTGATGGAGGCGTTTTTTCCCTGTAGGTTTTTTTAAATTAAAAAAGCATTAATTTTTCAGCAGCTGGAAAACTGGAGGAGAATAACAGTTGAACACCTATTAATACAGACGACTGTATTATTTTTCTGCAAGAACCACAACAAGCAAAGACAATGATGAGCACTCTGAGCAAACAACAGTCAGACGCTTGATTATGCACTGCACTTTACTGAGTTCTTCAACATGTGATGCTGAGCATTTACTGTTTGTAAAGCTACTAATAAATTAAGTGGATGCCCTTTATAAACCTGTTAGATTTTGATGTTTTATTTTTGAGATTAATAAAATTGTATGTTTTAAGAACGTAATAGCTAAGCTTTTTTTTGAGTGTTTAGGATTCTGGGAACAAAAATAAAACTTCCCGCTAAAAACTTTATAAGAATGTTAGGGGATAATGTTCTAATAATGTTGTGACTAAACATTTATAGAAGGTCATCACAGAACTTTTTAGAGTGTTTTTAGAGAATGTCATTCTACCTTTTAGTCAAGTCAAGTCAAGTCTGCTTTATTGTCAATTCTTCCACATGTACAGCACATACACACAGAGTATGTTTTAGAAGAACATTCAAAGAACAAAAATAAAACTAAAAACTTTATAAGAATGTTACGGAATACTGTTTTAACAATGTTGTCACTAAACAATTTTAGAATGTTTTTTAGAGAATGATATCCTATCTTTTGAGA
>NW_015555888.1:81579-86820 GCF_001515605.1 Sinocyclocheilus anshuiensis | reverse complement strand
CTAAAAACATTGTAAGAATGTTAGGGAATGATGTTCTAACAATGTTATCGCTAAACATTTTTAGAATGTTTTTAGAGAATGTTATCCTATCTTTTTGAGAGAACGTTCTGGGAGCATAAATAAAACTACCCGCCAAAAACATTATAAGAATATTAGGGAATGATGTTCTAAAAATGTTATCACTAAACATTTTTAGAATGTTTTTAGAGAATGTTATCCTATCTTTTGAGGGAACGTTCTGGGAACAAAAATAAAACTACCTGCCAAAAACATTATAAGAATATTAGGGAATGATGTTCTAACAATGTTATCACTAAACATTTTTAGAATGTTTTTAGAGAATGTTATCCTATCTTTTGAGAGAAAGTTCTGGGAACAAAAATAAAACTACCGACTAAAAACATTGTAAGAATGTTAGTGGAATGATGTTCTAACAATGTTATCGCTAAACATTTTTAGAATGTTTGAAGAGAATGTTATCCTACCTTATAGGAGAACATTCTGAGAAAAAAAAAAAAACTACCCGCTAAAAACATTACTAGAACAATCCATGGTAATGTTCTTAGAACATTTTTAGAACAAAAAAAGAAGAGCCGTTTAACGCAAATAAGCAGTATTTATATTGATTTTGGTTTTACAGCTGTTTTTAGACATTTGTGCATAAAACTACCCGCTAAAAACATTGTAAGAATGTTAGGGAATGATGTTCTAACAATGTTATCGCTAAACATTTTTAGAATGTTTTTAGAGAATGTTATCCTACCTTATAGGAGAACGTTCTGGGAACACAAATAAAACTACCCGCTAAAAACATTGCTAGAACAATCCATGGTAATGTTCTTAGAACATTTTTAGAACAAAAAAATTCTAGCTGGGTTAAAGCCCTCCCTACACCTATCCTAACCCTACCCGATACTTTATTTTCAACTTTTTTATTATTTCCTTCATTTTTATTGAAAATAAATGCCTTTCCGATGTGATATGAGATTTAAAAAGGGAGAAAAAAAAAGTTCGGTAAATAGCGGATTCGAACCCGGGTCGATCTCGTCAAAAAGACTACAGTACGCGCTTTACCATCTACGCCAATAAAACCGATGATCGTCAGCCATCTTTTATAGTGTTGACCATCCCTATCACACATTTGTGGGTGGAGCTAGTGTAAAATAGCCTCTGCCATGTTGCCGTGATTTTGCCAAGTAAGACATGTTCCTAGATCAACATCTTTTGTTGATCCTGGATCAACATTACTGTCCAAAAATATAGACTAAACCCAATCCCTACCCCTAAACCTAACCCTACCCATAATTTATTCCTAAAATCAGTGTGAAATGATAGCTGATTAACAAGGGTGTAGAAGCACCTAACCCTGATTGTAAGCTTAAAACAGACATTTCCTGAAAAGTTATCCCTCAATTCTGATTGGTTACTTGGAATGTTGTTCCAGGATCAACAAGGATGTTGATCCAGGAACATGTTGTACTTGGTGAAATCACAGTCACCGCCTCTGCCAACAAGGCGGGCTGCTCTTAGTGTAAATAGACACTCTGGAAGTAAATACGCATTCTGAGTAAATTGTAATCTAACATTTATCATTGCTCCAAGTACATATGTAATATATATATATATAGAGAGAGAGAGAGAGAGAGATACTTTATTATTATGTGAACCATGTTCATGTTCTTATATTTGTATGAATGATATTCTGATTTATTCATGAGACACACAAGAGTCAAAGACATTTGGCATAGATTTAAATTTTTGCATTTGCTTAAAAATGTTTTGAAGAAAGTCATGCAAGCTTGAAACAACTATAGGAGTAAATTATTACTCTTTCCCTTTGAAGTCTGATAACATTTTAAATATTTAATATTCTTAATTATGTTCCTATGTTTGAGAAGACTTAATGTAGCTCTTTTAACACTATTTTCCAGCACAGCTGAACAGTACTGGCACAACAAGAGAAAATACAAGAAAAATAAAAACTCCATGGCAACAGTACTTCCACAATTTCCTCTCTAGTGTGAAATACTGACATAAACAGGTCAGTTGTGTTGCTTGGGGGAATACACAGCAATCTGTAATGTCCTTGGTCAAACACAGGACAAACCTAAATTAACCCTAACCAGCCTTCTGTGGAGATATGAATAATAATTGATACTTGAGTTCCCAAACTCGTCAAATATTGGTCAAGAGAGCATCTGTCTGCATGGGTAAGCATCATGGACAGAGATTTCTTAAATTGATGTAAAGGGTGAAGAGGTTAAAGAAAGTTCTACCTGAATATCTGTTTTGAACTCACAGCTACAGTTTGAAAAAGAAACACAGAACAGAAAATACCATTTTAAGTTTACAGCAAATGCCATGATGCAGTTTTGAAAAAGAAACAGAACAGAAAAGACCATTTTAAGTTTAAAAGTTAAATAAATATTTTTTGCACCTCTTAATCACTCTGAAAATAGAAACGGAATTAAATTAGGCCTATTATTATTATTGAGTTTACAGGGTATGGTTTACTGTTGTAAACACTACTGTTGTTGTTGTAGAACAAATATTTCTGTCTTATTTAAAATAGAATTATATTATAATCCTGTTCTGAATTTATTCATTTTTTAAATTATAATGATGATAAAAACAGGATTGATAAGTAGCCTATAAATCGGAGGATGAGAAAATCAGTATTATCAGGGTGGTGATAATTATTTTTAATGCACTATACGTTTTTAAAATAAATACTGTAATAAAAAAAGTTCAAAGTAATAGTTCATAGAAGGAATGACTTATGACGTGCAGGAAATCCCTAATATGGACAAAAGCATCCGGCTATCGCTGTAGCTGAGCTGAATAAAAAGCAGAAAAAAACGTGAAGACAATTAAACACAGGATTGCGAAAATATACGGTTTATGTGTGTTTTTCAAGTTATCTCCAGGTAATAAATAAACTTTATGAATAATATCGTTTAGTAGCCTATAGAAACTATAAATTTCCTGCCTTATTCTGTGATAAAAGTGGGGAAAAGGTGCTCGTAGTAGTCTTTATAAAGCGATCATAAAATTGTCATATAAATATTATAGCCCCTTGCTGCAGCTAACCTTACTTCCACAGGCTAGACAGACAAACTCACAAACACACACACACACACACACTGAAATTAAATGATTAAACTAGTTTATTAATACTCAATAAGCATATTTAAACACACAGACACAGAGACACACACATACACAGACATACATGCACACACATTTTGTTGCAAATATAGATATTTGAAATAAATGATAGGTGACACAAAACTTATTGCAAGTCTTCTCTTTTTAAGAGTGTATATGTCATTTTCAGGTTTCACTGTAATCATAATCTGGCATAATTGTAAAAACTGATATGTCTGTATGAACAAAATGGTAAACTTTGACTCAATGTGATTTTAACTGTTATAGCGCCACCTATGGTCCGATCTCCATGAAACTTTGCATCCTTGTTAAGAGTCATCTGACACATGTTTTCACCACGTTTTGTAAAGTTTTTAGTTTTTGTTTAGGTTTAATAGGCTTTTGGGTATTTGTTTTGATAATTATTGATCTAGAGAGTCGAGAGAATATTACTGCAGTGGTTTCATCGAGATTGATCGAAAAACCTAGGACTAGTTCACAAAAGTAGGTTTTTAACATATTCGTGAATAATTAATGAACGATTTGATTGACAGCAATGGTTCTTGAGGCAAAGTTGTGCATTATGAGGAGATCTATCAAATGATATGCATATTGTGTGGATATGTGAAACAACACGTGATTACAGAGCCAAAAAACTCGTTAGTGCCAAATAGTGGCCGATTTCTTTAAAAATTCTTACAGACCTTTAAGGCCCTGAGTCTTTAATGCCCACCGAGTTTCGTTCCGATTGACCTCCGTTAACCTTGTTTAATAGGTGCTTAAACTTGTTTGGCCAATGGCGGCCATGTTTTTGAGATATGCGAATGTCCTCATAGACACTTGTGCCACTTTGGACCAAGACGCTGCATACTAATTTTCAAGTCGATCAGACCAACGGTTGCCTAGTTATAGCTAAATTTATGTTTTTTCTGTCTTATAGCGCCCCCGAGTGGCAGAGCTGCGCTTTTTTTTTTTTTATTTTACCAAAGATTAAGCTCCTACATACGTGTACCAAGTTTGGTCATTTGGCTAACGATAGCATAGAGGCTTCTTGGCGTACCGTTTCGCACAAAATCGAAATTTCAACTTTTTTTTGATCATTATTGATATTCAGTGTCCAGCGAATATTTCTGCAGTGGTTTGGTTCCGATCGGGTGAAAAACCTCGGACTAGTTAGCAAACGTAGGTTTGGGATATATGTCAATTTTACGGAAAAACCGTGCGTCATAGAGAACATCTGTCTGACTTTTGTTTGTGTTGACCCAAGGATTGCAACGATGTAAAATTTTTGAGTCTACGACAAAAGGTGTACGAGTTAGGGCCAAAAATGTCAGAAATCTTATTTTTTTGCGCTGTAGCGCCCCCCTTTGGCCGATTGGGGTGAGCCTTTGTCAGAATGTCCCCTCAGGGAGCTCTACCTTCTGGCCAAGTTTCAGCTCTCTAGGTCTTACGGTTTGGTCTGCATGATCAGTTTTAGTGGAGAAAAATAATAATAAAAAAAATCCTTACAATTACAATAGGGTTTCAGCACTGCGTGCTTGAACCCCTAATAAAAAAAATTCTAACAATTACAATAGGGTTTCAGCACTACGTGCTTGAACCCCTAAATATAAGTATACAAGCACACCGCTCCGCTGAGAACTCCACTTACCGGCAGCCGCGGAAGTTATGAAGGCATGATGAGATGGTCAGGTGAAAGATTATCATCATGTGGATAATTTTATTTACGACTAAATTATAATTCATTCATTTTACTAATAGTTAGATTGGGCAAGCCTTCACAAAATGGCGTTTAATTACAAAAAATGTTGTTTTTTTTATTGCCTTGACAAAAGGGCACTTTGGGCATCAAGGGGAAAGGGGCAGGTGCTCAAGCACCCATCGCACCCCCCTCTGCACGTGCCTGGTAAAAACTGGGTTGCAGAATGGATTATCACTTCTTGCTTTGCTGTTCTACTGGGTAATTTTTTAATGCTGCCAAGGTAAAAGTGGGAATCTGGGCCATATTTCCACCTGTTCAACAGGCGATTTGAATGGGTGGGTTTGGTTGAAAGAGGTTATACACACACACACACACACACACACACTCTCTCT
>NW_015555888.1:71445-81526 GCF_001515605.1 Sinocyclocheilus anshuiensis | reverse complement strand
TTTTTTTTTTTTTTTTTTTTTTTTTTTTTTTTTTTTTTCTTTTTCTTACCTGTTACATTTGATCTGTAGGTGTATACAAGGCATTTACAACACTTTCTGCATCCCCTAAACTAAAGTGTAAAATACTCATCAGTTGTAAATGTTTCACAAACCTGCCGGTTACAGGTTATGTGTGTACACCGGGGTGAAAGATCTACGAATGATGAGTAAAACATTTACAACTGATGAGTAGTTTACACTTTAGATTAGGGGATGCAAAAAGTGTTGTAAATGCCTTGTATACACCTACAGATAATTTGTAACAGGTAAGAAAGATCTACAAATTATGTGTATGTGTTACAAATGATGAGTAGTTTTTACACTTTAGATTAGTGGATGCAGAAAGCTTTGTAAATGATTTATTCATGCTTTTTAAATATTTTGTAGTGTGTACTGCAATGTAAGGGCTGACTGGTGAGGTACTATAGACAGATGTCTTCTCTGACACACATGGAGTATTTTTAACGCTGCGAGATAATAGTACAATGTTGACATTTCAATGATTTATAAGTGATTAATAATATATTAACTAGTAACTTATTAACCATTTACCTAGGATCTGTTTGATTCTGTTACGAGACAGAATCCAGACAGATTATTTCATATGCTATTTTTTTAAGATAACTTACGACATATTTGTAAATCGTTAGCATATTACTTAATAATCATTTGTGAACGTAATCATCGTAATCATTTGTTTCAATTAGGACTGGTTTTATGTTTATTTTTGGAACTGATTTATCGTAGGCCTCATAAATCTGAGCTTACGTACATCAGTTTTTGAGTGAAAAAAGTATTATTTGTGGATAATTTTGTCAATATTAAGTAAAATATGAAAAAAATTGCACTGTTTATCACACTATCATGCTCTAATATTTAACCAATAAATTTGTTTTGAAAAGCTTTTATTTTGTACAAGATTTCAAAAAAATTGCAAAACAAATTAAACTTGTGGTGTTCCCGGTCAAAAATGAACGGCCTTCAAAAGATAGCTTATAAATCTCTTGTTATGCAATATTATCACCTAATATTGGTATTAAAGCAATAAGCCCCAAGAAGCCATGTTTTACAGCTTCGCGTCGTGCCTAACAACGTCCCTTAGCTGTTATAAATCAACTTGTTATCAAGGCATTAATGTTTGCCTACAAAACCACCACTGTCTCTGCACCCCTTTACCTAAATTCATTACTTCAAAGTTATGTGCCGTCTAGAAGCTTGCGTTCTGCAAGTGAACGACGCATTATTGTGCCATCTCAAAGAGGCACAAAATCACTTTCACAGACTTTTTCATTAACTGTTCCATCCTGGTGGAATGACCTGCCCAACTCAATCCGAGCAGCTGAGTCCTTAGCCATCTTCAAAAAACGGGACAAATCTGTCCCATAATTATTTGACCTTCTATCTCTAGCACTTTCTATTCTATTTTAATTCTACTTTATCTATTTATCTTCTTTTTTATTAAAAAAAAAAACTCTAGCTTTCTATTTTTTTCAATTCTATCTACTTGTTTTTCTACTTGTTTTTCTTTCTTTGTATAAAAGCGTCTGCTAAATGACTAAATAGGGCCTTTCGCACTGCTTTAGTTCCAGAACTAAATGTACAGTACTAAAGTACTGGGACGATTTTGCGCGAACTATTTCCCAGTACCATTTAAAGGGTTGCATTCGCACCGACAGTGTGTACTAGGACGTGACGTAAGCCGGTCGACAGCGACGTCGTTTGTGCGCGGCGTTCAACAATGGAAACAAAGAAGAACAACGTTAACAACAAGAGGATGTTTACACAGCGTTTTAAATCATGGCGGGTGAGGGCATTTTCGTACGCGTTTGGCCAATCAATGTCTACTTACGTCACGGGTAGTACCAGTTGTGCTAATTTGGTTCTCGAAAAAGGCAGTCCGGTACTAAAATCGCACCCAGTTACGGCGGTGCGAAAACGCCAAAAAGTGGGTAGTTCCACAATTAGTTCTGGTACTATGAAAAGGTTCCCGCGGTGCAAAAGGCCCTAATGTAAATGTAAATGGTTCCAACAAAGTGGTTGCCGAGCAACACACAGACGTAAATAAAGGTGTATTTTTGTAGAGCAATTTACAACAGCTTCGAACGCAGCTCAACCAATCAGAATCAAGGACCGGAACTATCCGTTTTATAACAATAATTTTGTCAGCTTGTTTTCTTTCAATTAGGACTGTTTTTGTGTTTATTTTTTAAACTGACTGATCGTAGGCCTCATTGATCTGAGCCTAGCTAGGGTTAATGCTCTTCTCACCCTCTGTAGCATGAGGCAGTACCTGTAACCCAGTCAGGACAAAGCTGCACAGGTAGTCCAGCTCCTCCAGGATGGCACATCCATACATGCCATCACAAGGAAGTTTGTTGTGTCTCCCAGCACAGTTTCAAGAGCATGCAGGAGATTCCATGAGACAGGCGGTTTCATCAGGAGAGCTGGTCAGGGATGATGAAGGGCAACAACCCAGAAGCACCGGTTCTGCTACTTTGTACAGGGAGGAATGGGAGGAGCACTGCCAGAGCTCTACAAAATGACCTCCGGCAGGCTATAGGTGTGCATGTTTCGGATCAAACTGTCAGAATCAGACTTTATTAGGGTGGCATAAGGGCCCGATGTCCTGTAGTGGGACCTGTGCTCACAACTCAGCATCAAGCAGCTCGATTGGCATTTGCCAGAGAACACCATAATTGGTGGGTTCATCATTGGTGTCCTGTTCTCTTCACTGATGAGAGCAGGTCCACACTGAGCACATGTGAAAGACGTGAAAGAGTCTGGGGATGCTGTGGGGAACATTATGTTGCATGCAACATCATCCAGCATGACTGGTTTAGCAGTGGGTCAGTAATGGTCTGGGGAGGAATATCTGTGGAGGATTGCACAGACCTCCACATGTTAGCCAATGGTTCACTTACTGCTGTTAGGTACCGGGATGAAATCCTCAGAGCCGATGTCAGACCTTACACTGGTGCAGTGGGTCCTGGGTTCCTCCTGGTGCATGATAATGCCCGGCCTCAGTAGCTAGAGTGTGCAGTTTTTAGATGACAATGGCATTGATGCCATTGACTGGCCCTCACGTTCCCCAGACTTGAGTCCAATTGAGAACCTCTTGGATATTATGTATCAGAGCATCCCCTCCGATGCTTCTGTGATGAACTTCATGCTAGTTGGATTAGCCTGTAACTTTAGTTTTTTACATTGATTTTTGGTGTGATTTTGAATCCAACCCTCAGTGTGTTGATTATTTTGGTTTCCATTGACTGTTGTCACATATAGACTATATATAAAGATTTCTAATTTGAATATTTCATTCATTGAGATCCAATGTGTGATTTAAGTGTTTCCTTAATTTTTTTTTTAGCAGTGTATTTGCAGACACAAATACATATGTGAACATATGTATTTCATTTTCATATGTATTTCATATGTATTCATCCCATTCATTTTCAATAGACGGTCGTTTTTTACCAATAACGCTAAGAGCAATAAGGCCTACAATTAGTCAGAATTAAATACAAAATCAGTCCTTATTGAAAGAAAACTAGTTGACAAAAAGACTGAATCCCATTTTTGGTGATAATATAGCACAACAACAGATTTATAAGCTATTTTTTGTAGGCCAGTCATTTTTGACGGTGAACACCACGTGTTCTTTTGTGCTAATTTTTTTACAAGATATAAGCATTTCAAAACAAATTTCTTGGTTAAACATTAGAGCATGCTAGTGTGAAAAACAGTGAAATTGTTTTTTTTCATATTTTCTTTAATATTGATAAAATGATCCACAAATAACGCTTTTTCACGTAAGCTCCGATTAATGAGGCCTACGATTAATCAGTTCTGAAAATAAACACAAAACCAGTCCTAATTGAAAGAAAACAAGCTGACAAAAAGATTGATACCAATATTAGGTGTTAATATTGCATAACAACAGATTTATACGCTATTTTTTTGAAGTTACAAGTGTAACAAGGTTGAATAACATAAAAAATGTTTAACGAAAATTAAAAAATTTTGCAGTGGAAGTAAGTTATGCCCTGTGTGAACAAAGTCAGTAAATCTTAGTCCAATGCGATAACATTAAGTAACATTTTCGGGAGAAAGAAAAAACTTTCCGGGTCAAAATGACCCGAACACAACCTGAGGGTTAAAGGCAAAATATGCATTATTATTATTAATTCCCATAACTATGCATCATAACATACATGCTGACATTTTAGAAATTGTATTAAAAGTTTATCTACTTCCTACAATTTTCAAGAAACTACTGGGCATGTTAATGATGTCGATACTATGAAATATGATACTTCACCATTGGTTGTGAATTGAATCCTGATTCTTGCCTTCCTCCCACACATCCATGAGAGAAAAGAGAGAAGTTGAGAAAGGCAATTGTGTTGCCTAATCCTCAATGGAAAAGACACTCAAGAATGATATATTCTTTATTTGCCAGTGCTTCTAAAAGCAGGGCTACTGTAGGCTAATTATTGTGAGCTTCAGGCTGCCTTGTAGATGTTACAGCATTGGAGAGTTGTTTTCTCTGTCTCTCAACATGCACAAATTTTTTGGCCCAGAGAATATGCATAATCAATTAGATGATCCCAGTCCTTGTGGCAAAAAGCCCATAACACATAAACGCATGATAAACACAAACACGGCTGAATTATTTGTAAAGGAATTAAGTGTTGTCTGGAACTTGAGCTTCAGTGTTTATATTGGCCCCATCAATCACATTAACTTTTAAAAACTAAAAACCTCTGACTCGAACTGCTGTTATAATAATACATTATAATAATACATACAATGTATATATATATATTTATATTAACATAACATTTAGATTGTGGGCAATTTAATACATGAATTATCTCATGTCTCAGAAGGTGTTGTACCCCTCTCCATTGCGATAGTCTTTGGAAGTAGAAGCCTGCAGCCTCCACACAGTGTCTTTCCATTAGCTTCATTTTCACAACATGTTTGTTTCTCCATATACCACTTATCAATGCCAATTCAGATAAGTATGGCATATCAACACTGCAAGCACCAGAACCCATTAGAATCTTCAAAAAAAAAAAAAACCTGAACTGAAGACACAACATAGTGCTGTCAGACTCTGTTCCGTGTTTTGTGTGTGTTTTGCTCCCCATGTGTTTCATTGCCCATATTTGGTTCTTCCTTTTCCTGTTCCTATTAAGTGTATTGATCCCAGGTGTTTCTCGTATTCCCCTCATCATGTCCTGTGTATTTAAAGTGTTTCCCATTCCTAGTTTGCTGTCCAGTATTGTATATGTCTACCTCCTTTGCTACGTGTGTTTTCCTGGTTTCCTGAATGTAATTAAAATCTCCTTATTGATGTACTCCTGGTCTCCTCATTCCTCGCTCCCTCACAGTAGCGAACGTGGCAGAATACCGGACCATAAACAAAACAGTAAGCGGTGCCCCCTCTCCCCGTGTTTGTTTTCCGTTTTTTTTTTAAGTTTCTTGTTTTCCTTTGCTCCCCCCGCGATCATGGATATCGCCACTAGATTCATAGCCATAGCCCGTAAGGATCTCCACTTCGTCGAGTATGCCTGGGAGTTCTGCGGGCTCACTGCGGTGATGGCTTTAGATGACGCCACCATCAATTCTCTGTTCTGGCACGGGGCCAATTACCATCGCCCCGTGGACCTCCCAGACACCACGGGACTAAGCTGGAGGGAAGGGATCCTCCGGTGTCTGGAGAGCGTCCGGCCCCGAGCAAAGAACCAGCCCGCCGGCCGCGGCATTCCCAAGCCCGCCGGCCGCTCCGATGTCAAGCACGCCGACCACGCCTTTCACCACAAACCTAAAGGGGAATCTAATGGAGGAGAAGGCGGTTGTTTCTAGTCCCTAGGCTCGCTCCAGTGTCGGCTACAGCCCCAGAGATCGCTCCAGTGTCGGCTCCTGTTCCTGAGTTTAGCCCACAGAGGGCTCCTGTCCCCGAGTTTAGCCCAGAGAAAGCTCCAGTCCCCACATCAAGCCCAGGGAGGGCCACAGTTCCCGAGTTAGGCCTACGAAGGGCCTCTAAAGACTATATTCTCCCCAATAATTTTTTTTTGGGGGGGGGTAGTAGTGGTCCATGCGTGGAGGCTGGGCCGAGTGCCGAGGCAAGACCCCCTGATTTCTCTGCTCCGCCATAGCTTCCCGAGCTCCCTGTTCCACCATGGTCTCCTGAACTGTCTGCTCCACCATGGCCTCCTGAACTGTCTGCTCCGTCATGGCCTCCTGAACTGTCTGCTCTGCCATGGCCTCCTGAACTGCCTGCTCCGCCATGGCGCCTCGAATTCCCTGCTCCGCCATGGCACCCTGGACTGCCTGATCTGCCCTGGAGGTATTTCCCGTGTCCCAGTCCTGCACCAGCCTCCAGGATGCCCAGCCCCCCTCCCCTCATTACAGAGTAATGTCAGACTCTGTTCCGTGTTTTGTGTGTCTTTTGCTCTCCATGTGTTTCATTGCCAATATTTGGTTCTTCCTTCTCCTGTTCCTATTATGTTTATTGATCCCACGTGTTTCTCGTCTTCCCCTCGTCATGTCCTGTGTATTTAAAGTGTTTCCCATTCCTAGTTTGCTGTCCAGTATTGTATATGTCTACCTCCTTTGCTACGTGTGTTTTCCTGGTTCCCTGAATGTAATTAAAATCTCCTTGTTGATCTACTCCTGGTCTCCTCATTACTTGCTCCGCGCTCCCTCACAGTAGCGAACGTGACAAGTGCTTGCTAAATAGGATTTTATATGTTAAAAACATGAAGCTATTTATATATATACATATATATATATACTGTATATATATATATGTAGTCAACATTTGATGTGGATCAAAAAAGTTCATCCTAAGACAGGAGCACATTTTGGTTTTAGGTTTTAGGACAACTTTGATGAAAGGTTTTGATCCACTTAAAATGTTGACTACTATATAACACTTTATTTTAAGGGGTTTGTGTTACAATTTTTACATTTACTTACATAATTACATAAAAGTAACCCTAAACTAAACACTAATTCTAACCCTAACCATATAGTACGTACATGTAGTTCATTATTATTACTCAGTACTTAAATGGATAATTACACTGTAACAAGGACACCTTAAAATAAAGTTTAACTATATATATACTTGTTTGCCTTTAGAACTGCCTTAATTCTTTGTTCAACAATGTGCTGAAAATCATCATGCAGTTGCGGAAGATTCGTCACTTGCACATCCTTGATGTAAATCTCCCATTCCACCATATCCCTCTATTGGTTTGAGATCTCATGACTGTAGAGGCAATTTGAGTATAGTGAATTCATTGTCATGTTCAAGAAACCAGTCAGTGATGATTTCAGCTTTGTCACGTGGCTCATTACCCTGCTGGAAGTAGCCATTGCAGGATGGGTACACTGTGGTCATAAAGGGATGGGCATGGTCAGCAACAATACTCAGGTAGGCTGTGGCATTTCAACAATGCTAAATTAATACAAAGGGGCCAGTGGTGTGCCAAGAACATATCCCCCACACCATTACACAACCACCACCAGCCTAAAATGTTGATAAAAGACAGGATGGCTCCATGCTTTTATGTTGTTTTTGCCAATTTCTGACACTACCATCCAAATCACAGCATAAATTGAGATTCATCAGAGCAGGCAACCTTTTTCCAATCTTCTATTGTCCAATTTTGAGTCTGTGCAAATTGTAGCCTACGTTTCCTTTTGTTAGCTGACAGGAGTGGCACCTGGTGTGGTCTTCTGATGCTGGTTTGACATGTGTGTTCAGAGATGCTCTTCTGCATACTTCGGTTGTAATGACTGGTTATTTGAGCTGATGCCTTTCTATCAGCTCAAACCAGTCTGGCCATTTTCATCTGATCTCTGGCATCAACAAGCCATGTTCACTCACAGAACTGCCACTCACTGGGTATTTTCTCTTTTTCTGACCATTCTCTGTAAACCCTAAAGATGGATGTGTGTGAAAATCCCAGTAAATCAGCAGTTTCTGAAAATACTCAGACCAGCCTGTCTGGCACCAACAACCATGCCACATTCAAAGTCACTTAAATCACTTTTCTTCTCTATTCTGATGCTGGGTTTGAACTTCAGCAGATCGCCTTGACCATGTCTACATGTCTAAATGCATTGAGTTTCTGCCATGTTCATGCCATCAGATTCTGTCTGATTAGATATGCGTCTCTGTCTTGGCACCACCAACTGGCACCAACAACAGAATTTAAAATAGTCATCTTACATTTATCCAATCGCTGTACTGCTTAAGCCTATCAAGTGCTATATTTCTCATATGTAAATTGGTTTAGGTGTCTGCTAAATTATTGAATATAAATGTACTGGGAGTAAGCACATATATTCAGGTCAAGTGCCTTTAGTTTTCTGCAATCCTACTTCAGGAAACTCTTTTAGAAATTTGCCTTTTTTGCCTACAAGTCCCTAAATGGTTCCAATCAGTCCCTTTGGTCCTCACTAAAAGGATGTGGATGCAAGTTCTAAAAAATGGAAACAAGTCTCAGTTGAGTGACCCATTGTCAGCAGCTTTCGGGACAAAGCAAAACATCATTGCAGGTGAAGAGTGAGTAACTAAGAAAGATGAATAAGAAGGAGATAAGAGATAAAACCCTTATGAAGATAAAAGGTCCCTGTTAGACGAATAGGGTTTAGCATTTATGTAGGTACAATTAAACCACAGCCCACTGTGAGAGAATTGCCACAATGACGACATCAGAAGCTTCAATGCTCTCTCACTTTCTCTCTTGCTCTGTGACTATTTATAGACTCTCATCAGCAATGGCTGGAAGGTAGTGTGGCTGCTTCCCTCCCAGTATTTTCTCTCCACGGCCACATCTGAATAGTCTGTCACAATGTCCATTTCCGTTCCTCACAGTTTCTGTTACCTTGAAATTCAATTTTCAGAGGTTGAATAGCTATCAGATGGCGTGGGCTGATGTGCTAGTCGAACTATATCCTTAGGCATATTTTTCCTTTTTCATTTTGACAGCTCCCTCTGGTCAAAAACTAAAATGATATAATTTCAACCTCTGATGTATGAAATCCATTTAGTTAAATTCGTTTTTAAAACTGTTTCTAATGCTCTCAGGAATACTTGATTTTCAGGAATTCTCATGAGGGTGAAATATTTCCACATGCAGATTTCACAAATGGTTCAAGTTTATGCAGCATATTTCATTTCAACCACTGTTGTGTGACATTAATTTTGTTAAAACAGTTTGTTATAACAGTTTATAACGTTCTCAGGAATACTTGATTGGTCAATTATGTCATTTCAAAAGGAATCCACACATATGGGACCTTTGTGTCACGCTCACGGTGTGTGGAGGCAGGCAGGACGACGAGGACAACAAGGATTCCAATAATGATTTTTAATGTAGACACAACAAGGCAGATTCAGGTAGGTGAGACACACTCGGGGTCATATTCACAATAACCGACAAACTAGAATACAAGAGACAGCAACTGATATAGGGCAGATAATGAGGGGCAGACAGGTGAGCACAATGAGGTGATTAACTAATGAGAACAGGAACAACCAAATAAGGACACAGAGAGAGAAACCAATCAACAGTCCACAGGGGTGTGACAGATCGCCCCCCTCCCGGAAGGCGCACCCTCGCACCGTGGAGACAGGGAGGGACGGAGGGGGACTTAGGAGGAGGACAAAGGAGTGGATGTGGGATGGTGACAGGGGAAGGCAAAGGGCTGGCAGGCAGACATCACAGGTGGAGGCTCTGGCAGAGGACGGATATCCGGGAGGAGGCCGGCAGACCGAGACCAGGGGGGCGACGAAGGAGGGAGGAGCCAGGGAGGAGACAGGAGGGACCCGGAGCAGGAGGAGCTCAGCAGGACCAAGGCCACAGCCATAACAGCGGCCCACGGTGGAGCTGATGGTGGGAGGAGCCATGGAGGAGGGATGGCTGCCGACTCCAGGGGGCCGACCAACAGCAGTGGAGCAGGTGGAGGAGGAGCCCGAGGCAGAGACGGAGATCCAGAGATCCGCGGCGGAGCGACTGAG
>NW_015555888.1:60680-70967 GCF_001515605.1 Sinocyclocheilus anshuiensis | reverse complement strand
CTCAAGAGAGCGTTCCCCCTGCTCCAGCAGGAGGATTTGGAAGGCAGGGTAATCCATAACGAAAATAAAAACTGTCAAAAACCGGAAAAACAAACGAGGGGAAAGACGCCGCTATACTTTACTTGGGGACGGTTATTCTGTCACGCTCACGGTGTGTGGAGGCAGGCAGGACGACAAGGATTGCAATAATGATTTTTAATGTAGACACAACAAGTTCGATTCAGGTAGGTGAGACACACACACTCGGGGTCACATTCACAACTGATATAGGGCAGATAACGAGGGGCAGACAGGTGAGCACAATGAGGTGATTAACTAATAATGAGAACAGGAACAACCAAATAAGGACACAGAGGGAGAAACCACAATCAACAGTCCACAGGGGTGTGACACTTTGCATGAGGGTGAAGGGTTTCCACATGCAGATTTCACAACGGGTTCAAGTTTATTATGCAGATTCACCATGATGACCAACAGAAAGCTGCTTGGTTTGAAAGTGACTTGTGTATGAAGCACAGCTCACACATCACTCACACACACTATTAACTTTGGATTGTTCTTTCTTTGTCAAAATTTTGCTAATGTGAAATCAGCACTATTTCTCATTTGCCAATGCAAACTCTTTTGTTTCATTACAAGCACAACTAGGGGTATCTTGCATCTAAGTTATCGACTGCAATGAAAACTACATTTCTTAGTGAATTTCAACATTAAAAATTCTCTTGAAGTGTTCATGTGCGGTCACATTAGCAAAATTTAGGCCAAATATTGTTGGCAAAAAAAAGTGTTGTCAATAATGTAGCAATTTTTTCTTAACGGAAACCTTAAGATAACACGGATGGAATTAAAAATTACCAAAAAAAACAATTGATTGTATTTTAGCCCTTACTAAGTAATAATAATAATAATAATAATAAATTCAAAAGTGCTGAATAGTGAAATTATGAAACTTTAATATGCGCATTGTGACTCAAAATGTTTTAGTAGTCATACACTGTAGGCTAGAAATAACATCAAGTACCATACATAATTTAATACTGTAGAGCTGAAACTGGCAGTCCAACAGAGCCTAAATTATATGATCAATTTCTCTATTGATCCCTGTGCCTGATTTCCATTGTTGATTGAGGTCATTCACATGTTATATGTTCCAGCTCTTACTGTCCTGCCATATTTTATGGAAAATGAAAGTGGAAAAGCATGTGTAATAGACAGAACAGGATTATGTATGCATTTATGGATTGATCAGCCACAATTACAGCTTAGATGACACATAATTAGCTTGTAATGAATTCCTCTTTCCTTCCTAATCAACAGCTGGGCTCTCATTCCACTTCATCAAGCTGCAAGTGATCATCATATTCTCACATACACTTGATCATGAATGGGCAAACATTGCTCTTTTATTCAGCTTTGTTTAATGTACGATTATCAGCCAGCTTGATGACCAAAGACATGTAAAGCACTCAAATATATATTGAGACATAAAAATCAATATTTGTATGCAGAATAGTGATTCACAGTTGATTCTAAATGCACACCACGATTCATTCAAACTCGAAATGCAATACCATTGCGCCCTCTAGTGGTTGTTTTAATTATTTTACACCTTTGTAGAGACACAGACAAGTCTTTTAAATTTTAATAGCCTGTAGTCTTACGACTTTAAAGTTTCATGTAAGATTAGGCCTGATATTTTCATGCAAAAAATAAAGAAATTCAATCATAAGATACAATTCCATAAGATGTCATGAGATTACATTGCTTAGCAGGCATTTTAAATAATGCAACATTTGCAGAATCCTTGCATTTGCTGTTTGGAGAAGCACTGGGAAAGGAGGACTTACAGGAGCTGGTTAAAATGCAGCATGTCTGCATACACAATACATGAAAACATAGAGAGCGTGCTTTAGCCAAACTTGTCAGGGAGTTCACAGAATGTGCACTTAATATATACGTAGAGGCTTTCTGAGATTTTGAAGCATATAAGATTTAAGAACAGAATGCAGCCCAGTTAAACATCTTGCTGAGGAAGAATGCCTCAGCAAGCATTTAACCACTTAAGTGGATTTTTGTTATTTTTAAATTTTACTTATCAAAAATGTAAAAACATGATCTTAAAATGTTTTAATGAAATCTCTTATGCTCACCAAGGATGCATTTATTTAATCAAAAGTAAAAACAGTAATATTGTGATTATTATTACAATTTGAAATAACTATGTTCGATCTGAATACATTTTAAAATGTAATTTATTCCAGTGATAGCAAAGCTGAATTTTCAGCATCATTACTCCAGTCTTCACTGTCACATGATCCTTCAGAAATCATTCTAATATGCTGATTTTCATTGGTGCTCAATTATGAATTATGGTTCCCTTTCAGTTGGTCACGTTTGACGTCGCGTCAGAATATACCAACAAATTGGGATCTTACCTGAGAGCCCATCACCTTTCAGTGTAAAATCAAGGAGGCAATGCACACTGGCTTGCGCGTTTCGCGTCTGGCGCTCCACCTCGCGGCCTGGGTATAAATGCAGCTTACAGGATGTTTTCATGGACGAGTCATTTTCCCACTGTGGGAAGATGACCATCTCGGTAATTTGGTTGAGACTCCCAATACCGCAAAAGAGGTGGAGTCCCCTTACCTATCTAGATCCTCTTCTGTGCCTCGGAACCAGTACCGCTTAAAATAGAAATCGTTATGTTACGTTTTTTCCTGTTGTTTCAAAGATTAAAGGCACAATCACTTTCCCAAATAGTCTGCAGTAACGTGGTAAACGCTAAAATATGGGGTTTTAATAATGTTAGCGTTCTGACTCTTGGAATTTTAAGATGTAGAACAGTAAACACCTGTTTGTATTGAATAAACAGTTTTTGCGTGGTAGTCTTATATTTTTTATTTTCGTTTGCAATGTCCAAAAACAGCTTTACATTTAAATGATTTTTTCTTTAATCAGATGAGAATATGGCTATTAATAATAATTAATATTATACTATTTGTGTAATATTGATTATTAAATTGTTTTTTTATTTTAGACAGAATTTTGTGGAAAAAAATGAAAAGGGGACAAAAGTCAGGCACAGCAGTGCCTGACATGAAACCATGTCAAAGACAGGTAGATACAGTGCAGTGCAAGTCAGAGCCAGTCCACTAAGCAGGGCCAAGTTGGCCAGCAAATTAGCAGCCCTGAACCTGGCAGCACAGGTCAGAGCCGACCATTGAGGACTACACCAGCAGCCTTCTATCTGCAGCAACAGGTGAAAGTCAGAACATGAACAATTTTTACAAAAGGTTCACAAGACACACACAGTCTGTTTGGACAATAAAAGAAATTGAGAACAATTGTCTGTTTCAGTGTTTTTTTTATTTATAAAAAGAGAGAGGAGTTGTCCAGGCACTTGTGCAATGCCATTTTTATGTCATCCCACTTGTGTTGGGGCACATTACTTTTCCCATGGGCCCCCCCTGACTGGTTCTTGGTCCCCCCTGAGCCATCCCATTAAAAGAAATCCTAGAATTGCCCCTGCTTTATAAAAGGTAAAAATGTCCATAAAAGGTAAAAATCAATTTAAACTTATTGGAAAAGATGAATTTATATCACTGCTGTGAACTGACCGCCACACAAAATATGAAGAATATCAAAACTTTAGGAGTCAGCTGTCCACGGCAGTCCTTAAGATATCAGCACAATAACTGTCACGTTGCACACACACGAGGGACGAGGAGACGCTGGAGAATATGTTGACAGGACTTTATTTGCATGAACCAAGGGAGACGAACACAGGAAGACGTTCACAGGAAGACGTTCAACAGCGGACAGAGAACTAGGGACTGGGAACACTTTAAATACACACAGGAGGAGGGGATGACGAGACACACCTGGGATCAATGAACCATCATGGGGAACACCTGGGACAAATTAAACATGGGAAAGGAACACCTGGGGAGCAAGACACAGACAAAACATGGAACAGAGTCTGACAATAACACACTCAGCAAAATATCATCTAATTATCTTTATTGATAAAATCCCAGAAAATGTTGAGATATAATTTTTTTGTCAATATTGCACACCCCTAGTTCGATAAAATCCCAGAAAATATTGAGATATTTTTTGTCAATATCGCACACCCCTAGTACTGACAAAATGATTTGCAACGGTCGCTTTGTTTTTTTTGGCTAGTAGAAGTTATGAATGGCCGGTAACTTAAAAATGTATTAGCCAAATTGGCTGGTGAGTGAAAAAGTTAATTTCAATCCCTGGGTACACGGTATGCCTACGAATTAATACCATTAACGAATTAATTTAAAAAAAATAATAATTAAAACGTTTTTGCAAAGAAATGTTACAGGTTTATACAAATGTGATGTAAATGTAAAATCTTAAATGTATAAAAATTATTCTCTTTTTGGGAAACCCTGTATAAAAAATAAATTCTTGTGGGAAAAAAAATGTAATAATTACATTGTAAATTACAGTAATATTAATTTTTATAATTTGTTGAGTGTAATATAACAATAGCTTTGTAAATACTACATATACTAAAAAACTTTAAAACTGATAAAAAAAATAAATGTTTTTAAAGTTAAACATGCAAATGTGCCATTAAATAATTGAAATATTTACTTAAAATCTCAGTGGGGTACTTCAAGTACATAATTTAGGTCAAAGGGGTTTGGCTGAAAAAAAGTTTGAAAACCCCTGATCTAGGCAATAGCAGGGAGCTGGATGCAGGGAAGGCAGGTAACCGGGCAGCAAGCGTGAGAGCAAGACGGGCGACCCAGAGATGGAAGGGACAGCTCTTCGGGAGATGGTGATCGCACCACTTCCCACCCCGGAGGAGAGGTGGGTGGAGAGTCCTTTGTTTTCTTTTCTTTTTGTTCCGCAGCTGGCCCTTCTGCCAGCATACCAAAGTTTCAAAAAAAGAGCAGTTTCCACTATCTCTGGGTCCCAAGAGGGTATGGATGATGTTGCGTCATGCTATGCCTGGCCATCCTCATCACCCTCTTTCGCCAATGGGCAGTAGGGCCTGGTTCGATAATGCTATTCCTTCTCCTGCGCCTCCTGTCCAACCATGGAGCCAGGTAGGTGTTGCAATGCACACCCAGACCCCACTTCGGGACACTATGCCTTCCAAGTCGGGTCCCTGTACTCCACCTCACTGCCCCACCCAAAATTAAATGATCTCCCTTTGAAAGCCAAAACTTCAGGAACTCACAAAACAGATGACAGGCAACAAAACAATAAAACTAATCTGGAGAAGAGATCTTAAAAGAGAGCAAATGACACCCCCCATGAACTCTCACATGCTGCTGTGTGTCTCTCTGCTGTCAGGTATGCATCTCACTCTTAGATTCATCTTTGAGCAACTGATGTTGTGTTTATCTGAATTGAAACTGAACCTAATTCTGAATTGGATTTATACTGAGTTTAATTATGCAATTGGTATGGTATATTTTTTACCTGACAAATAAAATGTTATATTCTGAACTCTTCTGAAATCATTATGACTAGTAGATCATGTGTAGGCTGATGTTACCTCAAATCTACAGCCAGGATAGGTCAGACTGAAGACTCATGAATATATGGAGCAGTAGGCATGTCATTGGAGACCCTCTATTTCTGTCTATTACTGATTTTAGCAAGTCATATGGGAAAAGACTAAGTAAACTATACTTTTTGCAACATCGGGTCCCTGATGAATGAATAATTGAAAGTATGGGATATTCAAAACAATCAAGTATCTAAATTAATACATAACCGATATCTGTGACCAGTTTTTAATTAGACATAGTCCAAATTTAATGATCATTTGGAATTGGAGTCAGATTAAACACGGAGCTAGACTAAAATTGAAACAAAATCCTGATAAATTAAGTGAACTTTGCAGAAGCGCAGGTCAAAGGCCTATACGCAGAATACATTCAAGCAGGCCTCTGGATTTCGCTGTTGGTCCGGCAGGTGGTCCTTACACCCACGTGTGTATTCTTCCATGGTACGTTTCCCCTTTTGGTGAGCTTGTGTCTTTCCCTTGGCAGACTCCACTCTGCCATCCCTGAAGGTGTTGACTACCCCAGTCCATGTGTGTAATCTCCACATGCCTACTAGCCTACTTTTGCTTTGGCTTGTTTTACTGGTGTGACTGACTACCAAACTTCAAGTTGCATGTTGACACCTAATGCTCTAAATGCTTTTCGCTGAGTAGTGAATGAATAGTGTATTTAGATGTTTTAACATAGCAATGTTAAGTAATAAACAAAAACAAAATAAAATGAACCATTTATTGAAGTCACTAGATTTTTAATAGAAATAACATCTGCAACAGACATTCAAATGTCATACAGACAAACTCCTTAAAAGACTATAAAATAACCCATGGCATGAGCAGTTCATATTGTTAGTGCATTAACCATTATTACAAATGAATGGCAGATTCCACAAACCTAGATTACAATTACTAATTTAAACGAATGTATACATTTAAACCATATGAAAAAAAAACAAAAGCAACAACAACAAGACAAGTTAGCACATTTTACTACTTTAATGCTAATGTTCTTGTTCTTTTTCTTTGCCATTGAATAGATCAATGCTACTGCCAGATGGTTACAAAACTATTCTTCTCTCACAGCCGCCATCGTTGTTGTGTTTAGCCGCCATCGGTCTCTCTCGCTTGAAGCCAATACGGAAGTGACTAAAACTGCAATTCATCGACTGACCGCTAGAGGCTGGCTCCAAAAGGGAGTCAGTCCCATAGACTCCCCATGTTAAAATGCCCAACTTTACAGCAGAAAAAATTTTTTACAGCCTGGTACAAAAAGTGCTTTTGGTCTATATAGGTAATATTGCCCTTCATGACAACTGTGAATGGGGTGAATTTTTTTTATAACTCATCCGTTTAAATTATATTAAGCCTTAAATTCTGCATAATTAAGGGCGTGGCCAATTGAGTGACAGGTGGACTGCCGCTCTGCTCCAGAGTGTGAAACTCGCTAGACTGTGAAACTTAGAAAAATGGCTTTAAAGACTTTTATTTGTCCAGAAAAAAATTAATTATGGGTTGGACACTGGAAATCTGCAATTAGATGTTTTAATGAAAACGATCTCAAGCTTGATTTTTACCGCTATTTTTAAGTTATTGTAGGTACTCTGCCTTTGCACCGTCTGCAAAAAGTGAGATATCATGCCAAGGCAAAAGGCAGTAGCTTCCACATTATATACAGTATTTGGGTGCTGATCACCATTTACAGAATCATTATAGTAACATCTGAATAAAATCTAGTGATCATTGGCTAGGCTATAACATATAGTAATGTAATTTTTTTTTAAATTCTGACCGTAACAACCAGACAAAAAGTTAAACGTGAGTGGATACAACCACGTTTTGCAACCAATTTATTTGCAATGTTCGCTAACATTAAAGGATGCAATACATACTTAGCCTATTGTTTTTACATCAAACTGAATGAAAACAGCTTAACCTAAGAACGACTTGTGGATTGATGTGAACGCCAGCAGGGATAATGCTCAGAATGATTGTGAATTAAACATCTCCGATGACGTTCATTGCAATGTTTTACAAGTAAAGGTAGGAAACGGATTTAATTGCGAACAGTAGCCTAACTGATTTTATGTGATACGCTGTCATGGCATTCGACTCCTCACACATGCAGAAGTGGACAGCCCTAGACTGAGAGCAGGAATAATGCTCCGAATGATTGTGAATTAAACATCTCCGATGACGTTCATTGCAATGTTTTACAAGTAAAGGTAGGAAACGGATTTAATTGCGAACAGTAGCCTAACTGATTTTATGTGATACGCTGTCATGGCATTCGACTCCTCACACATGCAGAAGTGGACAGCCCTAGACTGAGAGCTGGCATCTGCATTATAAAAAGAAAAAAAAAACTTTAAAGATTATTTACGATTAATTATTGTTGCCAAGTTATCTAGTCGTTGCTTGTTTACAGTGCTTTGTTATATGGAGCAGTTTGTTAGATCGCGATCTATCTAATTTGTTTGTCTAAAGAAGTGCCGACAGATGTATGAAAGTACACAAGTTACACCGTAATTTAAACGCGGCAGACTTTAATGTACAGTAAAACAAAGGCAGAATACCGTAACTTCATTTGAGTGATCTAAAACAAAGTCAAAGAGCGGTAATTGATGATACTGTGTTCTGCCTTGGTTTCTCCTGGGCTTTTCTCCAAGATACTTATACACATGTTAAAGGAGGTCATATATGTCCCAAAATTATCAATAAATAATTTCAACCAAAAACGAAGTTATGGTGTTTTGTCTTTGCACGGCAGCACTGCTGTCACCATAGACGGGCGTGGTTTCAGCAACTAGCGCTTCAGCTTCACCCACGTCCCGCCTTTTTGCCCATTTTCGATTATCCGAGAGTGACGTGCGGTGACGCGCTGCCAAGATGGCGGCGGTCGGCTCCGCCCACTAAAATTAGTGCTCCAGCAGGGCGGGGTGTCGGAATGTTCGAAAATATGCTTAGCCTTTTCGAACTTCTTTTTGCCCTCAAACGAAGAACGAAAAATAACTTTGTTTGAAGATTATCGGGGCCTTAAAACACGACTTGGTGGCGCTCAACCACAAAACGGTCTTGCGGAGCATACATTGATACCTAACTACGAATAGGAAGTAAGTAGACCAATGCTGCGTCTCAATGTGCCTACTTATACTACGCCCTTAAAGTATGTACTCTTTTGGTGAAGAAAAAGTACACACTTTTGAGTGTGTAGTAGAAGAGTAGGCAAACTTTGGGACACACTATCACGTCACACAACTGTGTCTTTAATGGACGCTCTGTCGCATAGATACACGCACCCTTGTCACTGTAAACTCACCTGTCAATCATCTTGTCACAGTTAACATCCTCCACATTGCATTGCATTTCATTTAACTTCCTACCGTATCTGCCAGTCGCGGGTCTTTCATGCCGAGAACTCTGCTCATATTTTATGCATAATGATGCATTTAAAAGTTAACGACCAAACGGATGTTTATAAAAGTTTACATTTCTGTTGTAGATGAAATATAACACAGATGACATTAAATAAATATTTTTTACCAGGTTAAATGTTGAATATTAGTAACTCAAACTCCTTTTTGTAAGCCTCTCTACCTAACCGCAGGTCACGCACATCCGCCATGTTTGTAGTTTTTTAACGCGTTTTATTCGTGTTTGTAGTTCTGGACAGAATCCTTCACCAAAGCGCAATGGATTGTGGGCAATATTAGCCATTAGAGTGTGCACGGATCCACACTTCAAAAATCGACCTGAAATAGTAGACCATCCGGGGACTTTTGGCATACTCTTTTCAACATACTATGCTTTGGGACACACTTATTCTAATCTCACATACTATTAAGGATGGATAGTATGAACATTGAGACGCAGGGCAAGAAAATGCATTAAGGCAAGATGAATGAAGAACTGCTGGTCTCATTGGTGTCTGAATACAAAGGGCTTTATGACAAACGCGACAGCGACTACAAAAATCTTGATAAGAGGGAGTTGTTATGGAGAGGAATTGCAGATCAAGTAGGATTCGATGTATTTCTGTTTTTTATTAAGCGCCATCTAATGTCAGGGAGTGAATTTGCACGTTCACTCGGCTCATCGCCAGCGAAAATCGCTTGGGTATGAACACAAAAGACGCGTCGAAAAACGTCAGCGATAAGCGCGCACAATAATCGTGCGGGTGTGTACGAGGCTTTAGACTGCACCCCATAAACACAATCAAGCCTAGAAAAAAAAAAAACAGCTAACCACCCCTTTAAGATATTTTTGAGAATCAATTATTCAAGCTTCACCCAGACTTTAATTGTCAAATCATAGTTTATTTAACAACTGTAAGTTTAACAACTTTCTTTTAAATTTATTATAATTTGACATTCAAATTTCATTAATTATACCATGGTCTGCTGAATATTCAATTCACACTGAATGGAAGGTGTGCATTAAAACTGTTTAATGCACAGGCAGTTCAAACCAATTTAAATTACTGTTCTGAATTAATGTTTTCCTCTGAATTAATTTTTATTTTTTTTAAGTTGGTTTGGATAAAAGTGTCTGCTAAAAGCATAAATGTAAATGTAATGCATTGCCTTCGTTGAAGCATGAGCAAACAAACACATGTAGAGACGCGATTGTTCACAGAAACATTCAACAGCACAAGAACTGGTCAGCGCTACCCTGCAATTTACTAATAAATAGCTTGTGTACTGAATGGCTAAAATATATTTCTCAGTAACAAGGTGGTA
>NW_015555888.1:47872-60660 GCF_001515605.1 Sinocyclocheilus anshuiensis | reverse complement strand
TTTTGGGGGGGGGGGGGGGGAAGACCGCTCCAGTGGAAGACCGTGACTGAATCTAAAACAACCAGATAACTACTAAGTTAAGCACTAAGCACTACTTATATCTGCATTTGTGATTTTTTGAAACCACACAAAACCTGCTCCACCTGCTAAACATGCACACTTAGCACAGAGTGGCTCACTGTATTACATGACAGAATAATTGTCGAGTCCTTTTTAGTTCACAGTACAAGTTCGTCAAAAATGTGGTTGTGAATCCAGAAAATGTATGAGTATGACCTCAGTTATAAGAATGTGGTTGTCACTCCATTAACCTAAATAACCTAATTAAATAACCTAAATGTGTATTAAAACAACTGCATGAAAGACTTAGATACAGGATTGACAATCGTATTCTGTTGCCATGAAAACAAGGTCGAATAAATGTGTGGCATTTTAAACACCTCTTCCTTCACACATTTGTTCCTTCTGCCACACTTCCTTCCCTTTACTCAGCTCACTCAGAATAATCATATGCAAAATATGCCAATGCAAATGAATTAACCGTTATCTGTGGTATCGAAATGTCTCAGACTAGTACAATAGTCTCATGTCCAAAGAAATAGACTAAAAGCTAAAAAAAAGTTAGAGTTCAGAGATATTTTCTTGCATACAAATTACCTGTTGTTCCTCAACGGAGGAAGCTGGTCTTTGATCCTAGCCAATGCACCTTCCAACTGTTATTTCATGCATCCATTTGGAGAATGTTTATCTTGGTCTTTGTACTCAAGGAAAGGTTTCAAAAGACTAATATTTTATGTAATTATGTAACCAGATATATTTCATACTCTTCAAACTATGTATCCTTCTGAAGTCAGGTATGCATCTTTTACTCTTGGATTTACCTTTGAGAATTTGACGTCTTGATTATCTCTGAATTGACTACATTGGCATGATACATGTTTCCCTGAATAATAATAAATTGCTACATTTGATATTATTCTGACTTATTCTGAAATGATTGGCTCTAGTAGATTTTGTTAAATCCACCCAGTGTTTTTTTTAATCCCTATAAATAATATCCCCTTTCTCAAATCAAGCCGTTCTCAGATGCTTGGCTGTGTGACATCACACAGACCCAGGCCCCTCCCCACGATTGTTGATTGACACTGGTGTTTTACCTTAGACCCACCCTGAGTGAGCTGTCATCAGTCCGCCATTGTTTTGAAGCCGGAGCAGAATGTCTCCTAAACGATTGAGGTGTTTTGTTGTTGGATGTAATAATGAATATACAGTGGGACAAATAAGTATTTGATACACTGCCGATTTTTCAAGTTTTCCCACTTACAAAGAATGGAGAGATCTGTCATTTTCATCGTAGGTACACCTCAACTGTGAGAGACAGAATCACAAAAAAAAAATCCAGAAAATCACATTGTATGATTTTTAAATAATTAATTTCCATTTTATTGCATGAAATAAGTATTTGATCACCTACCAACCACCAAGAATTCTGGTTCTCACAGACCTGTTAGTTTGTCTTTAAGAAGCCCTCCTATCCTCCACTCATTACCTGTATTAATTGCACCTGTTTGAACTCGTTACCTGTATAAAAGACACCTGTCCACACACTCAATCAATCAGACTCCAACCTCTCCACTATGGGCAAGACCAAAGAGCTGTCTAAGGACACCAGGGACAAAATTGTAGACCTGCACAAGGCTGGGATGGGCTACAGGACAATAGGCAAACAGCTTGGTGAGAAGGCAACAACTGTTGGTGCAATTATTAGAAAATGGAAGAAATTCAAGATGACTGTCAATCTCCCTCGGACTGGGGCTCCATGCAAGATCTCGCCTCGTGGAGTATCAATGATCCTGAGAAAGGTGAGGGATCAGCCTAGAACTACACGGGAGGACCTGGTCAATGACCTGAAGAGAGCTGGGACCACAGTCTCAACGGTTACCATTAGTAACACACTACACCGTCATGGATTAAAATCCTGCAGAGCTCGCAAGGTCCCCCTGCTCAAGCCAGCACATGTCCAGGCCCGTCTGAAGTTTGCCAAAGACCATCTGGATGATCCAGAGGAGGCATGGGAGAAGATCATGTGGTCAGATGAGACCAAAATATAAGTTTTTGGTATAAACTCCACTCCCTCGGACTGGGGCTCCATGCAAGATCTCGCCTCGTGGAGTATCAATGATCCTGAGAAAGGTGAGGGATCAGCCTAGAACTACACGGGAGGACCTGGTCAATGACCTGAAGAGAGCTGGGACCACAGTCTCAACGGTTACCATTAGTAACACACTACAGATTTTAATCATGGATTAAAATCCTGCAGCGCGCGTAAGGTCCCCCTGCTCAAGCCAGCACATGTCCAGGCCCGTCTGAAGTTTGCCAAAGACCATCTGGATGATCCAGAGGAGGCATGGGAGAAGGTCATGTGGTCAGATGAGACCAAAATAGAAGTTTTTGGTATAAACTCCACTCGCCGTGTTTGGAGGAAGAAGAAGGATGAGTACAATCCCAAGAACACCATCCCAACCGTGAAGCATGGGGGTGGAAACATCATGCTTTGGGGGGGCTTTTCTGCAAAGGGGACAGGACGACTGCACCGTATTGAGGGGAGGATGGATGGGGCCATGTATCGCGAGATTTTGGGCAACAACCTTCTTCCCTCAGTAAGAGCATTGAAGATGGGTCGTGGCTGGGTCTTCCAGCATGACAATGACCCCAAACACACAGCCAGAGCAACTAAGGAGTGGCTCCGTAAAAAGCATTTAAAGGTCCTGGAGTGGCCTAGCCAGTCTCCAGACCTGAACCCAATAGAAAATCTATGGAGGGAGCTGAAACTCCGTGTTGCCCAGCGACAGCCCCAAAACCTGAAAGATCTGGAGAACACCTGTATGGAGGAGTGGGCCAAAATCCCTGCTGCAGTGTGTGCAAACCTGGTCAAGAACTACAGGAAACGTCTGACCTCTGTAATTGTAAACAAAGGTTTCTGTACCAAATATTAAGTTCTATTTTTCTATTGTATCAAATACTTATTTCATGCAATAAAATGGAAATTAATTATTTAAAAATCATACAGTTGTGATTTTCTGGATTTTTTTTTTTAGATTCTCTCTCACAGTTGAGGTGTACCTACGATTAAAATTACAGATCTCTCCATTCTTTGTAAGTGGGAAAACTTGAAAAATTGGCAGTGTATCAAATACATATTTGCCCCACTGTAGCAGTCATCATTTACTCCAGACCTCTGAGCCGCTGAAGATGCAGTGAATAACCTTTGTTTTTTAAGGGAATGCTCCCCCAATCTACTTAAATGCACACTATGTTCGCGTGAATCATTCATGATCCAGCCTCACAGAAGAAGCGAGTATAAGGTTCTTTTATGAATCTTTGCAAATCGCCTTTCATAATAACATGCTAGTTAGCAAGTTCAGCGGCTAAAGTAAACAGTCTCATGAGAATGGCTCGTCAGCCCAGGGAAGAGAGGGGCGGGGTGAGCAGAGCTCATTAGCATTTAAAGAGACATGCACTAAAATGGCTTGCTGTGTGCAGAGCTGTTTTTGGCAAGGTAAAAAGGGTGCTGTTTTACACTACTTTTACACTAGACTTTTCATTAAGACAGTAAAGAATCATATCAACTTGTGGAAAATGGGCATCTGATGACCCCTTTAAGTACAAACTAGAACTCATGTTAGATGGAGTATGGGTAGGGTGGCCATATGTGCCATTTATATGGGACACGTCCTGGCCAGGATTTTTTATATTGCCTAAAACATTCAAAGTAGTTTGACCAATAACATGAAAGCATAAGGAACCATCTTGCGCTGCTCTCTATAGCTCTCGTGAAATAATGTCATACAACGATCGATCTGCACAGTGCTGACAGCCAAAACCTGGATATTTTAGGCAATATAGAAATCCTGGCAAGGGTGCGTCCCGTAAAAATGGCCCGTATGGTCACCCTAAGTATGGGGCACATCAGCCGAGATTCTAGATTTCTGACTAACTTGTTATGCAGATGCATTCACTATGAAGGGCTACACAATAATACTATTGAAAGAATGGAAAGCATGGCCATTATTTCATAAATAATTTCACAAGCCATAACTTCTGGTTACTTTCTCAATGTAATTCAAGTTGTTATATAGTTATATTAACTATAGGGGCTAGACAAAAATACTATTGAGGTATTAGCAAGCATGTGACGACATACTTCATAGTACTAGCCATAAACTCTGATTATTAATTGAGCTTTAACTAAGTTTATACTTTGGCGACTGTATGGGACTAAACAGAACTACTATTTAAATATCAGCATTCATGTATGGCCTATTAAATGGTATTATTCATAACCTCTGGGTAATGATCAGACTACAGAGTTTGTGACTGAGATTTGCAGTAACGGTTGGTGAGAGACTCTGAGAAACATATTAGCGTGTAGTTCCAAACCCTGTTTTTAACCCAGCTGTATACGTCAGGAATGTATACGTCATTTTATGAATACCCAGGATTTAGTTTGTTAACCCCTGGTAAATTATGACCAATGTGAAACAGGAAGCAAGACAGACCAGAATTTCTTTTAGTCAGGGTTTAGTATGACCTAGGGTTAACTATTTCAAGTGTGAAAATATTTCTATAGATTCCTAATGAATGAGCGCAACTTAAAAGTATTTGAATGGACCTTACAACAGTGTGCTCTGCATAGACAATTGGATATTTTTCTCTAATGTATTGGACTTCTATATGAATATTTCATTTAACAGTCTTATTTTTGTGGCAATCAACAACAGCACATATTAAAACTGAGGTCATAGTTGACTTCTTTTCTTGCAGATACTTCTGGCTTATGTACTTGTCGCTTCTACAATGATTTTTAGTTAGATCGGACATGGAAAAACCATACAATGAAACTAGAGACTAGCAATTATTCAGTCAAACTTTATATTTTAATCTTTTTTTATATTTAATATTTAATTTTTAAGGCATTTTGTTTTTATAACTCATTATTTTATAAATATCATTGTTTTTGAAAATGTTGTAAAATGTTTGAATATTCCAGTGCCATAAAACGGTAAAATCATCTGATATTTTACAAAACTATTTTACTGATCTTGACACAGTCTGTGTACATTTGTATCATTCCCCCCACACAGTGGTCAGAATAGACGTCTAAATCCTGGAAGCATGGAGAAAATAGTCAAGAAGCCTGAAGCAATGAGGTTCACCTTAGGTGGAACATATTCAAAAGATGTATCAGGTGACTCATTCACAGAAGAGAGGACTTTCTTTGCACTCGTCAGCTGGGCCAGAAGTAATTTCTGTGGAGATCCACCCACAAAACAAAATGTTTTAGGTTTCAGAATATTGCCTGAACAACTTATATGGAAAACGTAATTGATAAATTCAGTTATCACTTTGCTAAATTACAGTATAATGAAATTTGTGAGTAAAAAGGCTTATACCTGTTTGTACTGTTCATTTTCATCTTTGACTTTCTGGTTCTGATAATTAAGTTCTCGCAGTTTTTCAATTTCATCTTCCTGTGACAAAGCAATATATATATTTATATGTATTTATTTATTATCCTCCTATTTTTAAACGTTCACTGTTTTACTTGGCGAATGATGTCATGTTTAATAGGTAACTCTGACATAATGAGTGCAATAAGACAAAGCCTGCATACCTCATCAACCCAAAAAATTCTCTTTTTTCTAGGGCTGCACGATAAATTGCATGTGACTGTCATGCGCATCTTGTCAGTAAAGCCGGTTCTGAGATTAGTAGTAAATCTCCATCACGCGCTTTCAGATGGAGCGGCATGTAATACAAAGAGCCGTAGATCACTGACAAGCTACGCAATATCGTGTTCATTATCGCAGATGAATCGCCTTCGATTATGAACGCGATATTGCGTAGCTTGTCAGTGAACTATGGCTCTGTGTATTAAATGCCACTCCATCTGAAAGCACGTGATAGAGATTTACTACTAATTACAGAACCAGCTTTACTGACAAGATGCGCATGACAATCGCATGTGATTTATCGTGCAGCCCTACTTTTTTCATTGTACTTTACATATTACACAAAGAAACTACTTATACCCAGATTCAACAATCATTTTTGTTACAGAACAACCAGTCTATGGAGGGCCAAATTACTCCAAATTAAATCATTAAATAAATGCTGAAATATACAAATCGTTAAATGCATAATTAAATAATTAAATGCATAAATAAAAATGCATTTATTTCCTCAACATTTCATTTTCAGGGTTACGGTTGTAGGCATGTCACTCAACAATAGTGGGCATCACCTTTCAAACTCAATTTCTTTGGTCTTTCTAGTTTAGGCACATTTTTCTTGTTTTTAGCATCACGAGCTATGGCTGAGCATGGTACAGGAACGGCTCGTTTCCACCGAGCGGTATGGTTCAGAACAGTACAATGTCATTCTCACACGAAGAAGAAAGAGCGACAATATCCGTTTCTCAATACCAATTACGCAAAGTTCAGACTTGCATCCTTGGTAGTTCGAACTTGGCAAGTTCGACTCGGGAGTGCGAACTCCTGAGGATGGGAGGACTCAAGTCCAGTAATTCTGCAAATGGAACAGCAGCGTAGGTTATCTGATAACGTCACTCAGCTCACCTTGGCTCCGGTTATCCGCACTATATGTATATTTACCATAAAATGAAATATGTCAAACACCACTGCCTCTTTTCCGTTTTCATTTGAACATATCAATAATAGCAAGTTCAGGCAATGCGTACATACATTACAATAAAACAAAATAGGATATCAAACACCACTGCCTCTCTTTGTTTTCATTTTAAAAATATAAAACATTAATATGTGGTTCAGGAAATATGCATATATGCTCTGATTATCTTCACTGTATGTATGTATGATAAAATGAAATAATACAAAGCACAACTCTGCCTCTTTTTGTTAAATGTCAATTTTAATGAACAATAATAGCCATTATAAAAGTATAAGTACAAAGTATAAGAGGCTTATATAATAGGAAATAAAGACAAAAGCAAACAATTAAGTCAAACGTATGCTACGAAGTCAGCACTGTACTATGGTAAACTTAAATATATAAAGTTATGAAACAACTTTGTGCTCAGCCAAAACGATATGACCACGAACAAATAATAGATTCATGAGACCAAAGATTACCTGTTAGATATAGCCTACCAAAAACAAATTATATCTCATGTTTAACCACTACAGAGACATCAGAGCCAGTGGCACATGTCAGACGGACTAGCCAAGGTAAGGCTGCTCTCAGTAGGATACATGAGCACTAAGCGCCCTCTGATCGACTGGAGCTCACATCTCCAAAATCGGCATCAATTTTCAAATTGGTGCTCTCTTTATAAATAAACCACAGATTTGAGTTTTAAACAACTACATTCTCGCCTGAAAACTCTTAAAACTACATTTCACAACACAATAACACAGTAGTATTTTGAAAATTTTGCGGGTTTTTGGGCAATGACTGATGTTTCACAAGTATAGACAGTAACGCATATTGAGAAACGGCTATTGTATGCGTGTGAAAATAGAAAATTATAAAATACACTGTTACATATTTTTGTGTTTGCGCACTCTGATGTAAATAAGCCCAACACTCATAGACAGCAAAGCGGAACGAGTGAAGGACGCTTTATCCCCTTGTATAACGCAAAAGTGACGATTCTAGTCAACCAATCAACGTTCTGCGGTGAGTTTAGCTCCACCCTTTTAGTACCCTCCTACATTTCTCCAAATCTGTTACAATGAAGAAACTCATCTACATCTTGGATGACCTGAGGGTGAGTACATTTTCAGCAAATCTTCATTTTGGGGGAACTATTCCTTTAAAAGCAACATAAAACACAACAAGTAGCCTCAACAAAGGTTGTGTGACTTCAGAAATCTTTTGACAGGATGTCAAAAACGAACAGTACCAGTTGTCAGGAAGCCCCCTAGTCAATCCACATAAGACTATCTTCCAGTTCTGCTAGACTGAAAGACAACACTTATAAAAACATCCTTACAATCCGCTGGAAATTCTCGCTCTGTGCGCTATGGCTTTCAACACTTTAATACAGTGACGATGCTTTCACATTCAGGATATCAGTGCCATTGTATTGTAAAACCACACACACGTACACACACACACACACACACACGTTAAAAAAAAAAACACAAAGAACAAAACTGCCTTAATTACACCACATAAATTATATATAAAAAGTTCCCGTGTGTACAGAACAAAAAAGAAAAACAAAGAATGATAACTGTAGGTGCCTGAGTCGAGGTGAATCACAACGTTCCTGTGACAAAGGTACAAACACGTTAAAATTCGCAGGTTTCTGATCACCGTGGGATCCAGAATGGCTATTTAAATCTTGAATACACTTGGCCAGTGAACAGCGGTAAATATCCTGCTGCTTTACAATAAAGGCCCTTAAAAACAACATACTGTACTCTCTCGAAACATCCTACTAGATCCCTCGAGACAAAGAAGACTAGCTTCAACAGACATTCCTAGTCTCACAGACCACCAAAACTCACATAAAACCAGATCAGCATTGATTGTCAATAAGAAGGACACATCAGCTGCTGGTCATCAAGGGCCAATACATGAGATCATGCTCTGATTTAGAGACAAAAAGCTCCTTTTGAAAAAAATCAACTTGGCAACCTGCAGATATACGAGGCGAATCTCAATGATGTGATGATGTCAGCTGCCTCCAAGAGATCTGATTGGTGACCTGATAATACAAACACTGATCACGGTGACAGAAAAACTGCTCGCCACGAGTTTTGAATCTTAAAACCATGTGAGTGCAGCTGCTTTTAGATAGACTTCAGATTATTTGAACACCAAAAAAATACTTAAAATCCATGCTTACAAAAAAGAGAGAAAAAATCAAATGTTTTGAAACAAAACATCAGTAATTTTACCATCAAATATACAATCTCAAGAACAACAGCAATACTTAGAATCCTGACGGAAGTAATAATCATATATAATCAATAGTAGTAACAATAACAATAAATACAATAATAATAATGATATTTTTATTAAAACATGATCTACTGTATTTGGGAGTACCTGGGCACAGGGGGCATAAGGCCAGTGAAGACGAGCGCAAAGGCAATCGTGCGGGTTATTATAACTCTAGACGGGAACCTGGAGTCTATGATCGCTCTCGATGATTAATATATGTAATCTTGAGTCTTGGGATAAAGACGTTCGGTCGGGAGCGTGCTGGGTGGAGTCAGAGGTGAGGGTGGTTCTGGCAGAGAGATAACTGTTGGTTTGCATGCAGGGGAGGACGGCTGTGTCCAGCGTTGGAAGGCTGGAGGTTTCGGAGCGCTCCGACGCTGGACCTATCAGTCCTCCTTGTCACTCGCATCTAATGTATCTGTTGCAGGGCCACTCTGAAATACAAAAACACAGAAATGCTGTTTTTAATCAGCTCACACTGGAGTGAATGTTCTAAAAATATATAAAATATACATAGATTTAAAAATATATTAAAAAATAAACTAAAAGAACTATTTAAATATTATTTTATGTTTTTATTAATGCTTATTAATTATATTAACAATTATAATATAATTAATGGCTCGTTTCCACTGAGCGGTACGGTACAGTATAGTTCAGTACAGTACGATTCGGTACGGGTAACCCTGATCAGGCTTGCGTTTCCACTGCCAATAGTACCCTTACTTGGTAGACGTGGTGTATACCGGAAAGTAGCGATCGACGATGAACCGCAACAATAAGCACAACTCTGCCTCTTTTTGTTAAATGTCAATTTTAATGAACAATAATAGCCATTATAAAAGTATAAGTACAAAGTATAAGAGGCTTATATAATAGGAAATAAAGACAAAAGCAAACAATTAAGTCAAACGTATGCTACGAAGTCAGCACTGTACTATGGTAAACTTAAATATATAAAGTTATGAAACAACTTTGTGCTCAGCCAAAACGATATGACCACGAACAAATAATAGATTCATGAGACCAAAGATTACCTGTTAGATATAGCCTACCAAAAACAAATTATATCTCATGTTTAACCACTACAGAGACATCAGAGCCAGTGGCACATGTCAGACGGACTAGCCAAGGTAAGGCTGCTCTCAGTAGGATACATGAGCACTAAGCGCCCTCTGATCGACTGGAGCTCACATCTCCAAAATCGGCATCAATTTTCAAATTGGTGCTCTCTTTATAAATAAACCACAGATTTGAGTTTTAAACAACTACATTCTCGCCTGAAAACTCTTAAAACTACATTTCACAACACAATAACACAGTAGTATTTTGAAAATTTTGCGGGTTTTTGGGCAATGACTGATGTTTCACAAGTATAGACAGTAACGCATATTGAGAAACGGCTATTGTATGCGTGTGAAAATAGAAAATTATAAAATACACTGTTACATATTTTTGTGTTTGCGCACTCTGATGTAAATAAGCCCAACACACATGAACAGCATGGCGGAACGTGTGAAGGAAGGAGACGCTTTATTCCCCTTGTAGCACGTGCAAGTGACGATTCTACTCAACCAATCAACGTTCCTTTTGCTGTGCTAGGTAACCCAACAGAAGGGTACCAAAAAAAATGGTATGGCAAGGCTAATTTTTATGGTGCCATTCACAACTTCTGACAATGGAAACGGAAATAATTGCGTACTGTACTGTACTGAACCGTACTGCTCGGTGGAAACGAGCCATTACAGTACCATGTTCAGCCATACACTGTAAAAAAAATTCTGTAGTTTTTACAAAATAATTTTGGCAGCTGTGGTTGCCAGAATAATTTTGTAAAAAATACAGAAAAACTGTAAACACATTTACGGCCATTTTACAGTATAAAACTGTAATTTACAAACAAGAAAATTTGAATGTAAACCAGTAAATTCAACAATGCACACTGCTATTAAAATCTGTTTTGTACCTTTAACATACTGACAACCACCATAATAATGCAGGTGGTAAAAGAGAAAGCCACATGAAGAATCAAAGCTCATCACAAGTAGCTTCGCCACAAGCAGAAGTATATACTAATATATAGAAGGTGCACAGAGTCATTCATGCAAACACAAAACACCATCATGGTAACACACATGATACTTAAATAATGCATTAAACTTTCATTAAACAACAGAAGATGTAACATAAAGCCCAAATATACATAACTAATAACCAAAACTATTAAAAAAACATGATTATTTAAACAAAATACTTTCAAATGTGGAGTGTCATGCAGGGAATTCTGGGAATATCAGTTTACAGTTTTTGACTGTAAATTATACATTGATTTGTTATTTTTACTTCTAAAAACTGTCAAATTAACAGCATTTTACTGTAAAATTACATGAAATGTCTGGTTAGATATTTTACAGTTTTTCCCTGTATATAGTATATAGTAACTTACTGTTAACCTATTAACAGTTTTTTTCCGTAGCGTTTTTACAAAATTTTACAGTTAAAATTACACTTATTTTTTAAAGTGTAGTTTGTGATGCTAAAAACAAGACAAAGGCGCCTAAACTAGAATGACCAAAGAATTCGAGTTTGAAAGGTGACACCCACTATTGTTGAGTGACGTGCCGACAACCATAACCCTGAAAATAAAATGTGGAGGCAATAAATAAATGCATAAATAAATACATATTTATTTATGCATTTAACGATATACCTATATATTTCAACATTTATTTAATTATTTAATTTTAAGTAATTTGGCCCTCCATATCAGTCTTATGTTCTTTTCATAAAAGAATATTAAGTTATTAAGAACCTGGTCAAAACGATATATGCAATGTATGGAGACATCCACACCTGAAACTTTAGACGCTGCATTTGCTCGTGCTCCCGTTTAGACACCTCCTCCTGCTGCTCCTTCAGTTCTCCTGTGCCACAGGATTACTCTGGAGCTGACCAAGGAGATACAGCACCTGGACAATACATCAGACACAATGTTTTAAATTAACCATACAATTTGACAATGATGCAATGATGATACTCTTGGATATGTGAGAAAATCTAAATAATTTAAACTTTATAACTTCTATATTATTTCTTACTGAAATCAGCATATTTGTGATATATGCCCCCTTAAAATTGATTTCCAATGTTTTTCCCTAATATAAAATGTTTGCATATTTTTCATATCAAATTCTTAAATTTCATTAATTAATTTACATTTACATTGCAAATTTACAACCAAATGAATAATGCATGAGCTTAGGGTTTTAAATAATTTTTAATACACAAATATGAAAAGTTGGAAAAAATGCAATGATACCTTAAAATATGAGAGTAAATCGGCAGTAGGTGGAAGGGATGCTCCGATACAACTTTTTCCAGTACTTGACCGATACAGATACTTTTAGTTTTGGTACTTGATGATACTGAGTACTGATACCGGTATTTTCATTGTATTTATACATTTTTGAATATTGGGTACAGAAACCAATAAAATATGTATAATGTAGTGCTGTCAAACAATTATTCGCGATTAATCACATTCAAAATAAAAGCTTTTGTTTACATAAGTTGTGTGTGTGGTGTGTATATTTATTATGTATATATAAAGACATTAAAATTAATTATTTAATTATTCAGATTAATCCAGAACGCGGCAGCAAGATTACTTTTTAACGAGCCTAAAAGAATGCACGTCACACCTCTGTTTATCAGTTTGCACTGGCTACCAATAGCTGCTCGCATAAAATTCAAGGCATTAATGTTTGCCTACAAAACCACCACTGGCTCTGCAC
>NW_015555888.1:47268-47832 GCF_001515605.1 Sinocyclocheilus anshuiensis | reverse complement strand
AAGCTTGCGTTCTGCAAGTGAACGGCGCTTTATTGTGCCATCCCAAAGAGGCACAAAATCACTTTCTCTGACTTTTTAATTAAATGTTCCGTCCTGGTGGAATGACCTGCCCAACTCAGTCCAAGCACCTGAGTCCTTAGCCATCTCTTCCATCTTTATTTGACCCTCTAACTCTAGCACTCTCTATTCTAATTCTATTCTTTATAAAACAAACAAAAAAAAACTATTTATTTACTAACTGCTTGTTTTCTTTAAAAAAAACTAACACTTGCCTCTCTAATCTTTTTGCATTCTATTTGTTTTCTTTTTATTTATTATACAATTACAATTCTGACTTTCTGACTTCTGATTAACAAAAGCAAAAAAAGCCCTCTAACACTAACTTGCTCCATCCTTTTTCTATTCTATCTGTTTTCTTTTTATTTATTATATGATTAAAAAAAAAATAAATTGCTACGTGTACTGCATTAAGCTAACTGAGACTTGTTATAGCACTTGCATATCATTGCTCTTTTGTTGATTTTGATTGCTTCCATTGTCCTCATTTGTAAGTCACTTTGGATA
>NW_015555888.1:31083-46563 GCF_001515605.1 Sinocyclocheilus anshuiensis | reverse complement strand
ATGTTACAATTACATAATATTTCTACTTCAATTCGTTTTTTTTTAAATATAAACATTTAAATGGTGGCTGTCATAAGAAAATTTGATTTATTCAAACAAATTAAACATTGAAGAACAGTAAAACTTATAATGAATATGTTATATGGGTCATATATTTAGCAAAATACCCCTCTCTACAGTTTATTTTTCTATCTGACTAAAAAATGTATGGTCACCGAATACGTTTTTTCTGAGGTAAATGTGACATTAACATGACATTGTTTACAAGCCATTATTGACATCTTTGCGTGGCTAAAACACTGATTGAGCGATTACATGAGACAGGATACGGATTGTAAAGTTGTACTCTTTCTTTTAACTTACCTTCGGATGTTTAGTCATGTTTATTTTGTGCTGAAACTGGTATTAATGTGGAGGAGATGATCAGTTCACGTGCGCCTCGCACTGCTGCGTCTGTTGAACTGAGGCGCTACAGCGATCTGTCACTTCACATTAAACAGCGTCAAAACGGCATTTATTGTTTAAGTACTGCAATACAATGGACAGAATTCGAAATCTGAGACGTTTTCATATTAAAAGTACCAAAGGCACAATGCTTATTGTGATTTATTGGATGGGAAGTGCCCTTCAATGTTCCGTCCATTAACTGAAAACAGGCTAGACTAATCGATTCTTGGGATTTAAGAATCTATATAGTTCCGTAAAAATGAGAATCTATTAATATCGAGATATCAATATTTTTTACCCAGCCCTAATTTTTCTTAAATGTATACATGCATGTGTGTGTATTTATATATACATAATAAATATACACAGTATACACACATATATTATGTAAACAAAAACTTTTATTTTGGATGCGATTAATCGCGATTAATCATCTGACAGCACTAGAATAATGTTAGTTGGTTAACTTCATTTATCAAATAGATATATCCTTCAGTTATTTTCACACTTAATTATGCCCATTAAAATGTATTTTACAAGTTTTAGTTACTTTCACCTGTTAATTTTTTGCTCTATGGTACATAACCTTTAATTTAATAGCATTACATTTACATTTACATTTAGTCATTTAGCATTACAGTACTGAGCCGCTGTAATGGAGCAGCTCTAATCACACATTTTGCTGTAATAATGCAGGGAACCACTCATAATAAATCTTTCAGAAATATAAGTAGCGTTTTTTCATCTGAAACGTGCTGAGATTTATATTTCAAAGCAACTAATACAGAAACACTCATGAAGCAAGCAAAACATGCGCAACATGTGCACGTATTTGTATTGGTGCAGAATGAGAGGGACAAGTACAGTACAGACAAGCGCATTTACACTGGCTGATAGTTTCACTTTCACCATAAAGTTGTGCATGCTTAAGGTTGAAAATAAATGTTACGATTTAGATTTTAAAAATCCAAATGATGCGTGTGCTAAGCGAGCGAACATCAAAGATCACGCAACAGAAGTGCACTCTCTCCCTACCATTAAGTAACGTAACTTGTGCATTGTTTTACTTACTTGTTTTTGACATATACGACCGAACTACAAACTGTCCAGTGATGTCTGTGAGAAGGGGATATTAACTGGACAAGTTTGCGCACTCAGTCCACTCAGCGTGATTGGCTTATCAGCTCGCGCACATCAGCTATACAGGCGTTAATACTGAATGTTTATATTAATTGCGTAGACATCCTTAATCTCTAATAATAACTCCATTCTGCTATCTGTTGTTCTATTGTCTGTGTTTCTTTGTCTGAATACGGCACTTATCACATGCTGTGTGGTATCAGCGTTTTGTATCTAGACATTTTAACGAGTACGAGTACAGGAGCATAGTATCGGACCCGATACCAATACCAGTATCGGCGCATCCCTAGTAGGTGGCGGCAAGTGACTGTTAATAAGTGAACATTTGAGTCATTAGTTCAAGCAATTCTTTCAGATGGCTAATTTGTTCAAGAATCAAGCAAGTGAATCAAACATCTTTATGAATGGATCACTGAATGACTCATGATTGACTCATTGACTCACGATTCGTTCAAAAATGCTAAATCATTCAGTAACGAAACTGCTGTGTGCTGCTCGGATATTATAGAATGATTATTACTTGTTTATTGAATGAATAAAATCATTGTCAAATTTGCAATCATGCTGATATTCAGGAAACGGCACTCTCTTGGTCATCTCATGTTGCTTAACTAGGCTACATTATGTTATAAATATAAAACCTCAATTTTTTACCATAGTATGTTTGTTCTGTGAGTTTCTTTGTCTGTGCTGTTGTGCTCATTAGTTTTGATTTCTTCACGAGATTCTCTCACACACAGATAGGCTGTGTTAGTCTCAACTGGTGGTTACTGTCAATACATTACTCTTTTTCAATCGTCATTTACAACAAATATAATCAAATCAGAATCATTAAATGGCAATTTGCACCGACCGGAGACAATTACCAAAATTGTTCTGTGCGTGTATCACATCAATGTACATATTTTGCAATAGCAAATTAAAAAGTTAATTATGAAGGCGCTATATTCAAAATAAACTGGTCATTTTTTTCTTCAAAACCATCTAAAATTTTTAATGCCTGACTTTTAATGCTATTTAAAGGGATAGTTCACCTAAAAATGTAATGCTATTTAAAATGATAGTTCACCATGAATTACTCACCCTCATATCATTCCAAACCCGTAAGACATTCATTCATCTTCAGAACACAAATTAAGATATTTTTGATGAAATCCGAGAGCTCTCTGACCTTCAATTTTGGAGAGTATCACAATGCATGTGCGTGCTTTCCTTTAAATGTAAACAACACATGCACATGTTGCTGCTTACGTTGAACACATTGAACATGCTGTACCCTTGTTTTCGCATCGAGAACAGCATGCGCATGCATTATTTTACAGTTGAACCACTGATGTCACATGGACTATTTTCCTGATGTCCTTGATACGGTTCTGGACTTGGGAACATTTCAGATGTGTCTGTCTATGGAGGGTCAGACAGCTCTCGGATTTCATCAAAAATATCTTAATTTGTGTTCCGAAGGTCTTGTGAACAAAGGTCTTACAGGTTTGGAAAGACATGAGGGTGAGTAATGACAGAATTTTTCTTTTTGGGTGAACGATCCCTTTAAGGCCTTAATTTTCACAAAATCCATTTAATGACTTTTAATGCTTTTTAATGCCCCGCAATCAAGATGGTCTATACAGGTGATGGCGCACATAGGTGGGCCAGACAGTCCACACAAAGGACATTTAATCTTGTTTATTTAGGACACTATGTGGGAGGTCCTAACAGTTGTCCCACAGACAGAACTTTGGGTTAAGATTCCTTGAAGACAGACCAGCTAACATAAATGTTGAAGAACTGTTATACTACTATCATGAATAAATTATTCTCCCTGCAAGAACTCTAGTCAAGCTTACTTATTTTATGTATTAGAGAAATTTAGTAAATTGGTGAGCTACCGAAATGACTGCTCAGCCAAATACAGCAAAATCTCATTTATCAACAACACTGTACATCAATGCAAAAGGAAAAGTGCCAATTTTAGATAATGTAACTGCTCACCATTTTAATCGCCTTTCTTGTAGTTAGTTGAAATGGTTCTACAGTGTAAAAATGATTACACAAACATTCCAATAAATAATTTAATTACACTCTTAAAGACAACACCTACTTGCAATTAAGTGAAATTTATCATTTAAATGAAACATTAATTCTATGAAAAAAGGTAACTTTGCCTTATGCTTTACTATGACAACAGCATTATAACATCTATGAAGAGCTTCTATGAAAGCAGACCTTCTCCTGGTGTCTCTGCTCCATTTCTACCAGTTGACTCTGATGTTCCATATCCATGGCAGACATGAGCTTGCGCTCATCACACAATATCTTCTGCATATCCAGCAGATTGGCCTTTTCCTGCTTCAGCTCACTCTCCAGCTTGGCATTAGCCGCCTTGGAGGCTACAACCTGAAACAGGTGCACAGAAATTAGTCAACCTTATTACAGGACAGTACAAAACAAATAGCTCCATAAAATAAACCAATAATGTGTTCTATGTGAATGGTAGCAATTCTACCTCAGACATACTGTGACTGACAGACTTGATAACAATTTAACAAAATTGAAGCTTATCTGAATAATTGTAATTTTTTGTTAAACTTTTGGAATCAATTGACATTCCTATTTTTACATGTCTGGCATAGTGTGTTCATCAAACTGCAAATTACTGAAACTCCCATTTTAAAAAAAAAGCATTTTATTTTTATTAAAAATAAAAAGCCCCAGGAAGCCATGGTTTACAGTGATTTTAAAGCTAAGCGGTTTTAAAAATCACTAAACCATGGCTTCAAGAGGCTTACTGCTTTTATAAAATGGATACTTCATAAGAGAAGGTTTTATAAAAATAAAAAAAACAGCAACAAGAATGGTTGCCAAGCAACACACAGACAGAATAGCAATATACTGATGTAAGGTTACAGGTGTGTTTATAGCAAATTGTATGTCTCTTTGAATGAGGCTAGGCTAAACATAATCAAGGACTGGAACTATGCGTATTATAAATAAGTATATAATCTGTTGTAATATGTCTCAGAGTGAAGTGCGGCACCGGTGCATCTTTAGCATTATCAGCATCTCCAAGTGGCTCGTTTAATTTTATTTATTTATTAATTCTTTTTCATTTAAATTTAATGCACATTTGAGAACACAAAGGCCCAATCCCATTTCTACCCCCTAGCCATTCCCCTTCCCCTACCCCTCTGTTTTGCGCGTTCACATTAAGGGGTAGGGGTGTCTCGATTCTCTTTTGGTTGGAGGGGTAGGGGAAGGGCCAGATAGCCCTTCAAACAAAGATTTTTCGGGAACACACTTCAAACGAAGGGGTATGAATTATCTCAGTGTAAACCGGCTACAGCAGCAACATGACTGCCCGAGCGAACAAAAAGAACCATGTAAGCATTATTGGCATTAATAAAGATTTGAATGAAAAGTAATCATTTGTTTTATTTTACATTACATTTATTTATTTAGCAGATGCTTTTATCCAAAGCGACTTACAAATGAGGACAATGAAAGCTATTAAAATCAATAAAAGAGCAATGATATGCAAGTGCTATAACAAGTCTCAGTTAGCTTAACGCAGTACACGTAGCAAGGTTTTTTTTTGTAATTATATAATAAATAAAAAGAAAACAGATAGAATAGAAAAGAGCAAGCTAGTGTTATAGGCCTTTTTTGCTTTTGTTAATTGTATAATAAATAAAAAGAAAACAAATAGATAGAATACAAAAAGATTAGAAAAGCTAGTGTTAGTTTTTTTTTTCTTAAGAAAACAAGCAGTAAATAGAGTGCAAGTCTAAAAGGGACAAGTTTTTTTTAAGAATAGAATTAGAATAGAGTGCGCTGGAGTTAGAGGGTCAAATAAAGATGGAAGAGGGTTTGATGGAACCACAAGCAGTTCTGTCTTGGCAAGGTTGAGTTGAAGGTGATGGTCCTTCATCCAGCAAGAAATGTCTGTTAGACAAGCTGAGATGCAAGCAGCTATCGTCGGATCATCAGGATGGAATGAGAGGTAAAGTTGAATGTCATCAGCACAGTGTTATGAAAAGCAATGTTTCTGAATGACAGAACCTAGTGATGCCATGTAGACAGAGAAGAGAAGTGGTCCAAGAACTGAGCCCTGAGGCACTCTAGTAGTTAGATGTTGCGACTTGGACACCTCACCTCTCCAAGATACCTTGAAGGACCTATCTGAAAGGTAAGACTCAAACCACTGGAGTGCGGTTCCTGAGATGCCCTTTGCCAATAAGGTTGACTGGAGGATCTGGTGGTTAACCGTGTCAAAAGCAGCAGACAGATCCAGCAAGATACTGTAAGTATTGAAGATTTGGAATCCGATCTTGCCAGTCTTAGGCCTTCAACGACAGAGCAAGGCAGTCTCGGTTGAATGCCCACTTCTGAAACCAGACTGATTGCTGTCGAGGAGGTTGTTCTGTGTGAGAAGGGATGTGTTAATGATGTGAGTGCAGGTACAACTGCAGGAGATATGGCTTGAAAGAGATGAGATGGAATAGGATCAAGCGGACAAGTAGTAGGATGATTAGAAAGGATGAGTTTGGAGACTTCTGCCTCAGAGAGTGAAGAGAAGGATGTGAATGAGTGTATGTTTGCTGGTAAGATGAACTTGACAGATTGTGGTGTGAAAAAATGTGCACTGATGGTTTTAATTTTATTAATGAAGAACATGGCAAAGTCGTGTTTTATGTTACATTCAATCGTGTGTTTATATTTACGGTTATGTTATTCAAAGAAATGTTTGCCAAAAATTGCTACAATTTGCTAACGTCATATTACAGACTACACGATAGTGCCACAACTCATGTCTGATCAGGGCGATAACCACCATTGACATTGAGGGGGGCTAGTCCCCCCAATAATTACAATTCACTTCATTTTTTCTCAAATACCTATTGCCAATTCGAGAGAGAGAGAGCTTCTGTTCATATCTCTTTACAATGAGTGAGTTTACTTCAAAAACAGTAATTTTATCCCCTCGTTGCTGGAAAATATAATGTAGCGATTCAGTATTTAAACTGTTATTAATAAAAGTCGTGGGGCAGCATTGACAAGTTTCTTTGCTCCTGGATGTCAGAGCTGCGCGTATATATATATATATATATATATATATATATATATATGTGTGTGTGTGTCAGTAAGCAGCGCATTAATATAGAACGGCAAGGCTCTAATGCACACCAGAATATGTGTGTATATTGTAGGAGTTAGACGACGTATGATCATGTGTAACGGTATAGTAGTGGTGTCCCAATTCTTAGGGGAATATTTTCACCCTTACCCCTTGACACTCTGTTTCAATTGACAAGGGGAAGGGGTAGGGGTAGGGGGAAGGGGTATAAAATATAATTGGGATTGGGCCAAAGTGTGTCACTATGGCACTTATGTTGCATTTTCACCTTCGCATAATTTCCAACATTTTTCATGGACGGATGATTGCAGTATTTTAGTATCAAGATTTGTAATGAGACACAAACCTATTTTCACAGAAACAGCAGTTTTCCATGGCCATAACTCATGACTTGACAAAAACGTTTCAATGTAATAGGCAGTGGTGTTGCCAAGATATTGCTGCAGCTTTAAAAAAAAAAACAACAACAACAAAAAACACACTATCAACTTGGATGCTGAGTTTCTCGAAAATGGTTTGAGATTTGACATTTTTGGATTTTTACAAAAAGATGAACTTTTTGTTGGCTTAGTCTGATGATGATCTGTGTGAAATTTGATTTGGTTCATTTTTTGACAAGACTCGAAATGGCAGACAGACAAAACGGTTGAATGTTGAAAAAATACCAAGGAATTTTGTAGAACTGAATGAATATAAAGAGGTGAGATTTATGGACATCAGATGAAAAAAAGCTGAAAACATTGCAAATTACACATTATTGTAATGATACACCAATGACATTAGAAAAATTCAAATTGGTTAAAATAGGATAGTATGATATTGTCTGACTGTGCATACCAGTCTCTTGATTTCTGGTCATGAATTTTACATACATTTTGGCCATGAGTTTTTCATATCTAATGACCAGTAAGTAGGTGGCACTGTGCCAAAACTGTGCAGGTGCTATCACGTCTTGTTTGTCATGACAGTTACAAAGTTATACTTTGGACTGCTCTTCACCAAATTTGTTGATGCGCTATATGAGAATGGTTTGATCTATCAAAAATAACTATTCACCAGGATGGTCTCACGATGATCTGAGAAAATCGGACCAACAATCAAGGTATTAGAGGAAAAAAATAATTCAAAGTTTTCAAAGTGATTCAAAATGGCGAACAGCAAGTTCAGCCGACCATGTCATAATTGGTTTTACTGTTCTCTGTACAACCCAAGGAACATATCAAGACCAGTATCATGACAGCAGGCAAAGTTACTAGTTTTATAAATGGTTATATACTCTGGTCACAAGGTGACACTGTCCCAAAACATTTGAAATACCTTTAAGGCATTATGTTGAAGACACGTACCAAGTTTCGTAACAACGCATAAAAAAAATAGCATTTTGTGACAAAATTCAAAATGGCTGATGGACAAAATAGCAGACATCGCTTGACTTTGCATGGTGGCACCAAATCCAAAGATAACTTCTGAATAGTTCAAATAAAATTATTAATAATAATAATAACAACAACAACAACAAAAGATTTTCAGAGCCTTGCGAAAGTATTCGTACCCCTTCATTTTTTTCACATTTTATTTATTCACATTTAACTGCTTTAAATTAATTTTCCCCACATAAATTGAAACTCCATACACCACAATGACAAAGCAAAAAACAGATATGTGACAACTTTGCAAATTTATTAAAATAAAAAATCTGAAATAAGTACACTGCAGAAGTATTCATACCCTTAACTCAGTACTTAGGCCCAATTCTTTTTTTATACCCCTTCCCCTTGTCCCTTGAAACAGAGTGTCAAGGGGTAGGGATGAAAATATTCCCCTAAGAAATGGGACACCACTACTATACTGTTACACGTCATCATACGTCGTCTAGCTCCTACAATACACACACCTATACTGGTGCTGGTGTGCATTAGAGCCTTTAATTAACATTCTCACACACACACACACACACACACACACAGAGGAGATCGCACAGCTCACATCCAGGAGCAAAGAAACTTGTCAACGCTGCCCTGCGACTTTTATTAATAAAATGGTTTAAATACTGAATCGCTACATTATATTTTCCAGCAACAAGAGGATAAAAGCTGTTTTTTTTTAAGTAAACTCACTCATTGTAAAGAGACACACAGACACATGTACACACAATTTTCATCTCTCTCTCCCTCAAATTGGCCATATTTCAGAAAAAGGTTTAGTGATTTCAAATTACTGGGGGGACTAGCCCCCTCAATGTCTACATTACATTTACATTTATTCATTTAGCAGATGCTTTTATCCAAACTGACTTACAATTGAGGAATACAATAAACAATTCATCATAAAGAGGCAAATAAACGCAAGAAGTGCTTGCAATACAAAGTTTCAGGCATTGTTCAGATTAGTACAAGCTAGACAGGGAGAGATTAAGGAAAGAGAAAGCAAAGTTTTTTTTTTTAAGATGAAGTCAAATGGTGACAAAAGTTTTCAGAACGATTCAGCATTCCGGATTGGGGTGGAAAGTTCATTCCACCAGCCAGGAAGTTCTGTAAAGTGATTTTGTGCCTCACGATGTCTATGGTGGTTATCTCCCTGATCAGAAGAAAATGTTGCGGAACTATCATGCAGTCAGTAATGATTTAGTAAGCAAACTTTAGCGATTTTATTTGCAAACATTTCTTTGAACAACATGATCGTAAATATGAACACATGATTGAATGTAACATAAAACAAATGATTACTTTCAATTCTTACATTTGTGTCTTTTTGTTCGCTTGGGCAACCATGTTGCCGCTGTAGCCAGATTATGCTGAGATAATTCTCATACCCCTTCGTTTGAAGTGTGGTCCCGAAAAATCTTCATTTGATAAGCTATTTGGCTTTTCCCCCTACCCCTCCAAACAAAAGAGAATCGAGACACCCCTACCCCTTCACGTGAACGCACGAAACGGAGGAGTAGGGGTAAGGGGTAGAAATGGGATTGGGCCTTAGTAGAAGCACCTTTACAACCTCAAGTCTTTTTGGGTATGATGCGACAAGCTTTGCAAATCTGCATTTGGAAATTATCTACTCATCCCTTCACCTTTCATGCTATGTCAGGTTGGATGTGGACAAACAGACATTTTCAGGTTTCAGGTTCTGGCTGAGCCACATAAAGACATTCAAAGAGTTGTCCATAAGCCACTCTTGCACTGTCTTAGTGTGCATTTAGGTTCATAGTCCTGTTGGAAGGTAAACCTTCTGCCCAGTCTGAGGTTCTGAATGTTCTGGACTAGGTTTTCATTAAGTCTATCTCTATATTTTGCTGCGTTGAACAACATATAGCAAAGACTTTGATGAGTCCTCAGCTCCTGCTGCTAAAAAAAAAAAAAAAACACAGCAAGAGGCAGGTACCACCACATATTACTGTTGAGATAGTACTGTGCAGGCGATGAGCAGTGCCTGGTTTGCTCCATTCACAATACTTGGTATATCAGACCGAATAATCTTGTTTCTTACTGTCTGAGAGTCTTTTAGGTGCTTTTTTGCAAATTCCAAGAAGGTTTTCATGTGTCTTCACTGAGAGGATTGAGTCTGGCCACACTGCCATAAAGCCTAGATCAGTGGAGTGTGTTGCAGTGATGTTTGTCCTTCTGTAAGTGACCATCAGCTTCTTGGTCATCACTCTAACCCAGGGGTGTCAAATTCAATTCCTGGAGGGCCACAGCCCTGTAGAGTTTAGCTCCAACCCTAATTAAACACACCTGACCCAGCTAATCATGCCCTTTAGGCTTATTTGAAAACTACATGGTTTCTGTGTTGGAGCAGGGTTAGAGCTAAACTCTGTAGGGCTGTGGCCCTCTAGAAACCGAGTTTGACACCCCTGCTCTAACCAAAGCTCTTCGCCATCAATTGCTTAGTTTGGCCAAGGGGCCAGCTCTAGGAAGAGTCCAGGGGCCTCATTTATAACTGTTGCGTACGCACAAAACCTGAGATTTATAAAAAACAAACTTGACGGGAAAATTTGCGCACCTGCACGCAAACTCTGACCCATGCGTACAGACTTTTTTTCCTGGAGAGAGAAAAGTAATGAAGCAAACAACGATTTTAAACTGTTTTCATTTCATCATATTAATTTACATTAAATATTCCACTATTATATATTTACGCAGAAGTTAAACCAAAATTATATGAATTTAGACATAGCCTATTTGTAGTGGATGCGCTTGATTACTTTTCCTGTGGTATGTTATGTTTTAATGACAGCGAGGAGTGCTATAGGTGCACAATAATTTATCTTTAAACTAAACTCCACATCTCATGTTATGAGAAAATATTTTTAGCGAGAACAATGATCAATGATATCATTGTTATCACTTCGATATTGTGGCGGACACTTCTGGATTTGGTGGAACGGTCTATTGTCTGGTTTGAATATGACCAATGATAATAGCATACTGTACATCCGCAGCTGCACGTAGGTGTTGATGTCGTGTGAAGGCATCTCCACAACATTATGAAAAATACCACTGTATTTGAAGGATACAACTTGAAGAAAACGTTAAGATTTGCACGTTTCCTTTTTAAAATACTTTGTCAGTGACGCGCAGAGTCAGATAATTGTATTTACACTGCAATAAATATAGGCCTATATTTTTCCACTAAAAATAGCTAAAAGATGTTGACCTTATCAGCAAAACTTAATTTTTTAAAACAATTGAAATATTATTTGGCCAGTGGAAATTAATGAGATCAACTCTATTCTAAATTATTTTTCTGAGAACTATTTTAAACAGTTTTTTTAATAGATATTTTGATATATTTATTCTATTATATTAACAGAATAGATAGATGATATATTAAAAAGGATACTGGATGATTTTTAGTAATAAAAATTAATGTGTATGGCACAAATGGCATTTATAGTCCGTATCTCATATTTCCTTAATGTCTTGTACCTTTGAAGGTGTTAAACATGGTGTCACGTGGATGGGAATATGCATGGAAATGATATGCAGATGAGGTTATGCATAGTAAAACTAGGCGTTGAAAGCTCCATATATGGTGATTTCTGGGTGGAGTCGGGGTGGAGATGCACCTACGCACAATCTTCCCCTGACTGGGATTTATAAAGGGATTTTTGCGCAGGTTCTGGCATACGCATGGTTTTATACATCTGAAAACTTTTGTGCATACGCAAAATCTAGCTTTTGTGCCTACGTACACTTTTAGGATGAAATCTATGGAGAGTTTTCTAAATGAGACCCCTGGTTGTTTAAAACTTCTTCCATTAAGAATAATGCAAGCTACATGCTTCTGTGAACCTTCAATGTAGCAGTTTTTTTCTAACCTTTTCTGAGGGGTACGGATACTTTCACAAGGCACTGTAGCAGCAAGCAGCAATTACCGGGTATCATGCGCTTTACGACCTTTATCGATTCTATGGGTTTAGGCCGACCCTATGGAAGAATATTCCAGACTATTTTCAAAAGAAATTGCAAATTGTATTTTTTAATTGCATTTTCCATATGTGCGAACAAACAGAAAACCCAGGCCTCCTTATATTCTTTGGCACCTTACACAATAAATAAGTCTGTCGTTTTCACCCCAAATGCAGCGACTATACCCTGCTACAAGCGAAAGCTCAACAGTACGCACAATAGGTCGATATTCACTATTAACCAAACGCTTTTCACCTGTCTCGAGATCTCTATGTTTAGCCTCCGATTGATGCACATGAGCAAACAGACAGTGCAATTCTACACCTATTACTGTATATTTTATTCCTGTCTTTTAATTCATAATGGAGAGTGTTGCGCCTGCCTCAATATCTTTTAGTATTTGCACTTCAACTGTTGCACATAAGCACGTAAACAGAGAAATCTACACTTATTTACCTATTTGCCACCTTATCTTATATTTTATTCCTGACTTATAACGCCTAAGCATCGCACTTGCCGATCTCTCACTGTTTACACTCCGATTGATGCATGCGACACAAAATGCTTCTACTCTTATGTCACTTCACCAGTCAGACCTACTGTAGGTGCAGCTGTCATAGAACATGCCACAGCCAAGATTAGTTAACTTAATATTAAAAATCACGTGATTCAATTAGTGTCCAGTGGCTGTGAACAGTGAGAGATCTTAAGGCAGGTGCAGCGTGCACATCATAACGGATTAAAACAGTTGAATAAAATATAAGGTAAGGTGGCAAATAGGTAAAAAATTATATGTTGATGTGTGTATGTCTCTTTGTTGATGTGTGAGTGATGTTGAGGCAGGTGAAAAGAGTCCTCTGCTGCCATCGACTGGTTATAATGGTAATATTATGTCACTTTCATTTTAAAAGTGCCTGTTTTCCACCAGAAATCTCCACTAAAGGCACATTTTCCATGTTAACCCTATTAAGCATGCCTACACACAGGCACACATACACTTTTTTGTTGTACATATAGATATTTTAACCCTCTGGGATCTGAGGGGTTTTGGGGCCCTGGAGAGGTTTTGACATGCCCTGACATTTGAATTTTTTTCAATATCTTAAACATATAAATGGCTAACGTCTGATTACACTGTAATCAGCACAAACTGTGCTACAATAATATGTGAGCAGCATGAATGTACATGATTGTGTTTTTGAAAAAACAGCGTTTATGCGTGGTAAGTAAAAAAACGAAAACTTTCAAGTCACTGAAATAAGACCATAAAACACATACACAGCATTTGTTTAAGACTTTTGAGAACTGGATGTGGTAGTCTAGAGTTTTTGCTCCAAAATGATGTGAAAATCTTGATGTGTTCACTCATTCACAGAAAAAAATATATTGATTTAACTTTTATAAGACATGATGTGTGTTAGAAAGGACGTATGTGAGGGAGTGACAATGGCACATGAATATTTAGTGATTCACACCTGAGAGACAAAGGAGCCCTCCCCTAATGGGCCATAAGTGAGTAATGTGTCTGTGAAGCAGGTAACAAAGAATGTGAGGAGAGTAAATGGGTGTTTTGATTATTTATATTTTATTTACAACACAGTATAATCAAAATATACACAGAGAAGGGCAAGGACACATGATTCAACATACTGATCTAAACACTGAGACTTGAACAGTAACACACCTTTGTGTTAAACATTCTTAGATTCTAACAGGCCAGTTGCATAAACATAGATACTATGTTAAGACTGTCTTAAGAACTAGTTTGACCAACTAGCAGTTGGCCAAGAGATAATCAGTCTCACTTTTCTGATTAAAATTGGGCCAATCTACATTTTTGTAACTGACCTTAAACAGTTATGACCAGTCTACATGAAAACAAATTAGATGGCAACATTTTTAAGACTAGTCTAAGCAGTTTATGCAACCGGCCCCATATGTTGTAAACACTCTTACTACTTTTATATATATATATATATATATATATATATATATCTTGTGTGAAGCAACACCTCCCCCTTTACCTTTTGGACGCGGCTCATGTTTATAACAGTAATCTTGGGGGGTAGACTCATTTAAAATAATGTAATCATCAGGTTTTAGCCAGGTTTCTGTCAAACAGAGCACATCTAGTTTATGATCAGTGATCATATCATTTACAAAAAGTGCTTTCGTAAAAAGGGACCTGATATTCAATAAGCCAAGCTTTATCATTTGTTTATCCGTATTGCATCTGTTTTTTATTTGTTGAACATCAATTAAATTGTTACTCTTAAATTGGTTTGGACGTTTTTTGTATTTTCTAGTTCGGGGAACAGACACAATCTCTATAGTGTGATATCTAGGTGAAACCAAATTTCAAGCTTTCTATGCATATATTTCTCATGTATGTGAGGCAAGTAGTCACTGAGATTCAGGTTGTTCTATTTACGTGTCTATGAAAAAGGTGACAGAGACTGAGACGTCAGAGAGCGCACCCTGTTTGTTTTCTTTATTTTACAGAAGCACGTTGTTTTGTTGTCATTATAAATATACACAAAAGAAGACCCTTTGCAGTTTCAAATGATACCTTACTCTTATCTGTACGATCAAAAATTATGGAGCACTTTTAGTTATTTTCATGGTCATCAAGAAAAAACTAGACAGACGGGCTTCGACCCCCGAGGGTTAAATAATAAGTAACAAAATGCTTACCCCAAATCTTCTCTTTATAACACCACTTTCAGGTTTCACAAACGTTGTTGTAGATAGATATTTGAAATAAATGATAGTTTAAAAAAGGCTTACTATAGTCACCTGTTTATAGCACCATTTTCAGGTTGTGTTCAGGTGTTAATGTGACATAATTGCAAAAACTAGGGATGCATCGATACCACTTTTTTCAGTACTCGCCTGATACCGATACTTTTATTTTTGGTACTTGCCGATACCGAGTACCGATACCAATATTTTTATTGCATTTGTACATTTTTTAAATATTGGGTACAGAAACCAAAAGAGTATGTATAATGTTAGTTGGTTAACTTTATTTACCAAATAGATACAGTCAAACCAAAATTTCACCTTCAACATTTCTCACATTATCACAGTTTATTCGCTATAGTTTAGAAAATGGTAATAAAATATGACAAGAACTCAGAATTAAACTGAGTCAGAACAAATTCAGCTTGATAATGTCAGATAACTTTGATAGAAAGGTATGTAATGGATTACAATCAACCAAAAATTAGACAGCTGTTAGTATGACAGTATTTACACAACTATCAATACTTAGTCACTTTTTTTTTTATCCAAAGCAACTTACAAATGAAGACAATAGAAGCAATCAAAATCAACAAAAGAGCAATGATATGCAAG
>NW_015555888.1:27291-27529 GCF_001515605.1 Sinocyclocheilus anshuiensis | reverse complement strand
GACACATTATTCGCTATAGTTTAGAAAATGGTAATAAAATATGACAAGAATTCAGAGTTAAACTGTGTCAGAACAAATTCATCTTGATAATGTTAGGTAATTTTGATAGAAAGGTATGTAATAGATTACAATCAACCAAAAATGATTCAGACAGCTGCAGTATTTACAGTATTTACACAACTATCAATACTTAGTCGGGCAACCCTTAGCCTTAATGACAGCCTGTAGCATGCTGCCA
>NW_015555888.1:20150-26934 GCF_001515605.1 Sinocyclocheilus anshuiensis | reverse complement strand
GTCGCGTTTTTTCATCTGAAACGTGCTGCGATTTATATTCCAAAGCCACTCATATAATGCAGAAACACTCAAGCAAGTAAAACACGCGCAACGCGTGCATGTATTTGTACTGATGCAGAATGAGAGGACAGTAGGACAGTGTAGCACATTTCACACAGGCTGTTAGATTCACTTTCGCCAGAAAGTCGTGTATGCCCAAGGTTAAAAATAAATGACATTTATAGCGAATGCCCCTATAAATGGACTTATTTTTACGATTTAGTTTTATTCCAAATGATGCATGCTAAGTGAGTGAACATCCGGCCATTTTAACGAGTACGAGTACAGGAGACCAGTATCGGGCCCGATACCGATACCAGTATCGGTATCGGTGCATCCCTAGCAAAAACTGATAAATCAGTACAAATTAAGATTTGTACATTTATTATGATTTTATAATGTCTAAATATAAATCCAGACAATGCCTATTAGTGTCTATTAATAAAAACAATGCCTATTAGTGCATACGATGAGTGGACCTCTGCTGCCATCTAGTGGTTATAATGGCAATTTTTAGGGAATTTACCATAGGAATTTAGTAATTTTTCACCTTTTTAACTGTTATAGAAGTAACTATTGCCCAACATCCATAAAATTGTGTGTGCCTGTTTAGAGTCATGTCACACATGCTTACATAATTTGGAGAAGATATGAGCATTTGTTGAGGTGTAACAGGTGTGAAGTGTAGCCTCATTTTTAAACCTGTGTTACCTGTGGTGAGGTGTAACCACATTTTTAAATGACCCTATTATAGCCATCCAAATACTAAAATTCTAATTTTTTTTTGGACTTAGGAGTCCAGACTACACAGTACATTTACTACACTGGTTTTGTTGTGATTGATCAAAAATCGAGGACTAGTTCGCAAAAGTATTCTTTTTAACCCTCTATAATAAATATAGCTATAAGCTGCAATCATCAGGATGGTCCATGTGGATGATACAATTTAAATGTGATACAATTGAATGCAACTGCAATACAACTGTCTAATAATGTGATTTTTACAACAACATCTTCACTAACAGTTTGATGAAACAGGTCACAGCAACACACTGTTGTTGAAAATCCAGGTACAAGACGATGCAAAGACCTTTTACTGTTCAATTTGGTCACTAAAAAGGGGGTGGAACTCTCAACTGTGAACTCTTAAAGTGCACCAGACTTAACTCCAAAAATTTCTTCCCAAAAGGTCACCCCCCACTGTCTCAAAATCCTGTGGGAAAACTCTGTAGACTATTTGAAGAGCAGATCACCTTGTAATCTATTTAAGTTTTATGATGTTACAGTAGTTACGATGGTATTTTGGTGGAGACTATGGTAAATTTTGTAAGTGTAAACAGTAAAAAGTACTGCCCTTTAAAAGGAACCACTTAAATATTTTTACTTCTATGAAGAAAATAATTATACTCTTACTAATAATCCTTAAATGTTGCAATGTTTTGCCTTTACCTCAGCCATGAGAATCTTCAGGGCGCTCTTGGCCTCTACTATGGTTGTGATAGAATCCCAGCGCTGCTTTATCCGTCCCTCATTATCCGCATCCAGGACCTTCTGTTGCAGGTCAGCTATCTGAGCACTCCTGAAAGAGTTTAGAGAAATATGTTTTGTTTGTTTGATTTATAGTTAATACTTAAGTGTAGGACTAAATCTGGTAAAATATTACATTGCTCTTTGTATTGTTGTTAAATGCATTCATGAAAAACAAGTAAATATATTTATATATAAATATATACTATAAATTAAAATACATTACTTTTAAATGTATAGCACAGTAATGGAGGCAGCAATATATGATAGATAGGACAGAACAAGAAAGGCTATTAATAATCATTAATTGCACAAAATTATTATAAGAAGAAAGGCTCCAATATAGAGTGGCACCATAGACTGTATAAAAACATAGTAGTGTCCGTGACGTCACCCGTAGGTTTCTGAAGAGCGTTTTTGAACCTCAAAGTTGGCGGAGCCGGCCATCGCCATCTTGGTAGCTTGTTGTTAAATGCATTCATGAAAAACAAGTAAATATATTTATATATAAATATATACTATAAATTAAAATACATTACTTTTAAATGTATAGCACAGTAATGGAGGCAGCAATATATGATAGATAGGACAGAACAAGAAAGGCTATTAATAATCATTAATTGCACAAAATTATTATAAGAAGAAAGGCTCCAATATAGAGTGGCACCATAGACTGTATAAAAACATAGTAGTGTCCGTGACGTCACCCGTAGGTTTCTGAAGAGCGTTTTTGACGCCCACCTAGCTCGACAGTGGTGACAGCAGCGGCAATCCACCTGCCACACCCTTAAGGCTTAATACAATTTAAACGGATGAGTTATAAAAAAAATTCACCCCCCTCACAGTTGTCATGAATGGCAAAATTACCTATATACCATCGAGTGTTTACTTTCAGCGCTGAGGAGTGTTGAGAAAAAAAACCTTGCAGGGGAGGCTAGCCTCCCTTCTGGTATATCAACCAATCATCATAGATACGTAAATTACGTGATATTAGTTTGAACGTCTGCCGCTGCACTGATAATGTGCCAAGTACTTATGAGTAGCGATATTGAATATTTGATCGCCGACAGATTCTATTCGTTTGGATTCCCGTATGGAACTGAGGCGTAAAGTTCGAGGAAGTACCAGCTGGTCACGGGCTGAATTATCTGTTTCCCCCTCTGTTTTCCGAGTTCCTGAATCATCTGACCCTGAACCTATGCAGGTGGGGAGAATGCGACTTACTACCGAAGAGAAGCAACGTTGACTTTTAAAGGGTCTTTGTCTATATTGTGGCGGTCATGGCTGTCTGTCCGGTAAAAGTCAACGCCGACCAGTAGACAGGAGAGTTCTGGCCGGGCGGTACTTCAATTTCTCCATCAGAGGGCTCTCGTACTCTCATTTCTGCTTCAGTATTACTGAATGGCTCAGTCATTAAATGTTCCGTGCTCATTGATTCGGGAGCGGAGGGGAATTTTGTTGATGTTGAATGGGCTCATCACTATGGTCTCCCCATTTTTTCTCTCTCCTCTCCTCTCACCGTTCACTCTTAATGGACAGCAGCTCACGGCAGTTACTCAGATCACTGGTCCGGTGAGTTTGGTTACCTCAGGTAACCACCGGGAGGAACTAGAATTTTATTTATTTAATTCCTCTTCTGTTCCTTTTGTGTTGGGTCACCCTTGGCTTTCTCTCCATAACCCGCATATTAATTGGGCAGAAAATATAATTCTCTCTTGGAGTTCTCGTTGTCATGCTTCTTGTCTTGTGTCTGCTCCGTCTTCTGTTTTATCTTCTGTGTTGCAGGAGGAGGAGGTGGACCTCTCCCTGGTTCCTGACATGTACCATGATCTGCGTGCGGTCTTCAGTCGGTCCCGAGCTGCCTCTCTTCCTCCCCATCGACCGTATGATTGTACAATCGATCTTCTTTCCGGCACTTCTCCTCCTCGCGGGCGCCTTTTCTCCTTGTCTGCACCCGAGCGGGTGGCCATGGAGAAATATTTATCGGATTCTCTAGCAGCAGGTTTGATTCGTCCCTCTTCCTCTCCGGCGGGAGTGGGGTTCTTTTTCGTGAAGAAGAAGGATGGCTCTTTGCGCCCCTGCATTGACTATCGTGGGCTGAATGACATAACTGTTAAGAACAGGTACCCCTGGAAATTGGATCTGCGCAATGCTTATCATCTAGTTCGGATTAGGGAGGGGGATGAGTGGAAGACGGCCTTTAATACACCCACTGGACATTTTGAATATTTGGTTTTACCTTTCGGGCTGTCCAATGCTCCGGCCGTCTTCCAAGCTCTCGTCAATGACGTGCTGAGAGATATGATTGACAACTTTGTATTTGTGTACCTGGATGATATTTAAATTTTTTCTCATTCATTCCAGGCGCACATCCAGCACGTCAGGCGAGTGCTTCAGAGGTTGTTGGAGAATCAATTGTTCGTGAAGGCGGAGAAGTGTACTTTTCATGGCCAGTCGGTTTCGTTCTTGGGTTCTATCATCTCGGCAGAGGGGATTCGCATGGACCCTGCGAAGGTTAGAGCTGTCTCTGACTGGCCGGTACCTGGCTCAAGAAAAGCCTTACAACAATTTTTGGGATTCTCCAATTTCTGTAGGCGTTTTATTAAAAACTTTAGCCGGGTGGCGGCCCCTCTGACAGCGTTAACCTCCACCAAGTCCAAATTTTGTTGGTCTAGTGTTGCTAAGGCAGCTTTTGATGATTTGAAATCTAGGTTCACTAACGCTCCTATTCTTATTTTGCCGGATTCTAGTAGACAGTTTGTGGTGGAGGTGGATGCGTCAGAGGTGGGTGTCGGAGCAGTTCTTTCCCAAAGATCCCCTCATGATAATAAGTTGCACCCTTGTGCTTATTTTTCTCATCGCCTTTCTCCCTCAGAGCGAAATTACGACATCGGCAATAGAGAGCTGCTGGCAGTACGCTTGGCTTTGGGAGAGTGGCGTCATTGGTTGGAGGGGACGATGATTCCATTTCTAGTGTGGACTGATCATAGGAATCTGGAGTATATTCAATCGGCCAGACGGTTGAACTCCAGACAGGCTCGTTGGGCACTGTTTTTTGGGAGCTTCAACTTTGTGCTGTCTTATAGACCAGGCTCCAAGAATGGAAAGCCTGACGCTCTGTCCCGGCAGTTCGGCTCGCCTGTCGATGAGTCTCCCCCTGACACTATTTTGCCTTTGGGCCGTGTGGTGGGGGCCGTCGCCTGGGGTGTCGAGGGTCAAGTCAGGCAAGCATCGTCGACAGCTGGGTGCTTCCGCCAGTTTGTCCTCAGGATTCCATCCACAGACCAACGGCCAAGCCGAGCGTGCAAACCAGGATCTTGAGCGGATGCTCCGATGCCTGGCCTCCCATAACCCCTCCTCCTGGAGTCAGCAGCTAACTTGGGCTGAATATGCCCATAACTCCTTGCCAGTGTCCTCGACTGGGCTTTCCCCGTTCATGTGTTGCCTTGGTTATTAACCCCCTTTGTTTCCTTCACAGGCTGTTGAGGCTGCAGGTTCCTCAGTCCAGGCTTTTATCCAGCACTGCTATCGTACCTGGAGGAGGGCCAGGGAAGCGTTGGTCCGGTCTGAGGGACGTACTAAAAAAGCTGCTGACCGTCGTCGGACTGTGGCACCCAGGTATGTTTGTGGGCAAAAGGTGTGGCTCTCTACTAAAGATCTGCCGCTTCAGGTTCCGGCTCGTAAGCTGGCACCCAAATTTATAGGGCCTTTTCCTATTGTCAAGGTGGTCAGTCCGGCGGCAGTGCGGCTTCGGTTGCCTCAACCTCTCTGTCGTGTCCATCCAGTTTTTCATGTCTCCCGTGTTAAACCTGTCCTACGTTCTTCCCATTCTCTTCATGTTCCTATCCCTGCATTCTGGACCGCTCGCTCAACGTGGAGTTTCATCGCCGTCAGACCCCCTCAACCAGGAGTACGCCGGGTGGCGTCCCTGGGAGGAGGGGTACTGTCAGGATTCGGATTTGATCTGTCTCTTTCTCCTGCATGATCTTTTGTTTTTGTTTGTGTTTGCACGTGCTGGCTGCGATCAGCTGATCGCGGTTTACGATCGGAGTGGTGGTGCACTTGTTCGCGGCTTTTTGTTTTCATTCACGCGTACCAGACGCACTCAGCTGATTGAGTTTTGCAATCAGCACGGTTGGGCACGCGTTCACAGCTGTTTGTTATTTTCTTATCTATTCTTTCCTTATTTAAATCTCATGTTTTTTCTTTGTCTTTGTCAGTGTGTTTTGTCGCTTACGCTTTACACGCGATTCTTGTTTTGGTTCATCAGTTATTGGTCTTGTTTTCTTTTTTTCTTCTTTTACCCATTTATTCCATTTGATGTCTGGACTGCCTATGCTCCTTGACCAGTGGTCTGTTCATCTGGATTTTTGGACTTTTGTTCTGGATTACTATTTATATTCGTTGATCCTGCTAAGTTGGCCTGGGCTATCATCTTTAATGACCTTCACCTGTCTTGGACTATCGCTCGCCTGGTGTTTGATCTACTTGGACTCTGACTTGTTTCACTGGGCTCCTGGATTTTTGGATCTGGAAGTTTTCAGTCCATTATTGAATACCCTCATCACTGAATAAAACTTTGTAGCATTTCTAACTGCATTTGGGTCCTTCCTTTCAGTGAATCCTGACAGTAGCAGTCATTTGTTTTTATTGTCATGTCACCATCTAAGGCTATCTTCATGGCAAATACAAGAGTTACATAACCAAACAAACAAAATACAGCAGTTAAAATTACACAAGATTTTTTTTAAATGAACGTATCATAAATAATCTAAAATCTTTTCTAGTAAAATCTGACTAAACAAGTACCTGAGTGGGCGTACTTCATAAAAAAAAAAAAGAATTTCATCACATGGATTTTAATTTAACAGCGTACCAATACTGAATTGAGTTCTTTGGCGTCTCATCACACTTGAATGGACAAATACACACAAAGTGTATTTGGTGAAACCATTGTGTCAGACATTATTGTCAACCATTCAACCATTATTGTCATTATTGCATCATGTCTCAAAAGTGAGTCTCGAGACCCTCATGTTCTACGCTGCGCTTTTTAAAAAAACATTCCTGAGGGCGTTTTTAGACGCAAAGATGTGTTCTGTGTGAATGGCCCCTTATTGTGCCATCCCAAAGAGGCACAAAATCACTTTCAAAAGACGTGAAATAAAAAGCACCCTTCCACAAAAAAAAGTGTCTCACACGGCTCCGGGGGGTGAAC
>NW_015555888.1:16919-19990 GCF_001515605.1 Sinocyclocheilus anshuiensis | reverse complement strand
TTAGTCTTTGCAACTTTACAGATCTTCTTTATGCACCAAGAGCTTGTAACACTTCAAAGAGAAAGGAAAAATTTAAAATAGCATCATATGACCCCTTTAAAGGTGCAGTAGGAGATTTTGGAAAATGCTAACTTCAGCCTGATAGCACTGAAAGCGAACGTCCCTCCCTCCCTGCAATCGCCGTCCAAAGCCACGCCCCCTGAACGCATTTACGCTCACAGACCAGAGTACCAGAGACAACATTACTACAATAGGCTACATCAGCCGTTCTCAATTCCAGCCCATGTTCCGAAGTGAAGTAAACTTCAACGGATTTCCCCTGCTCAGGGAGTAGGGAGCAATGAATGTAACTATGGCGCGCTCTCTTCATTTTATCAAATGATCATAATCACATCTATTCATTTTACAGTCCTGCTACTAGCCTTTTATTTAGATTAAAACCCCTTTAATTCGGGCGAGGAAGCCTGCGTTTTGAGTGGCTTTTGCACATGCTGTCATGCCGGGGACTATATGCCACTGCAATTAATGCATTTTGCAGTATTAAGGTTAACGATTAATCGATTAATTGATCGTTAGGGCTGTCAAAATTGCTGAAAAACTAAATTCGAATTTTTTACTTAAATATTATCAATATTCAAATTATATTCGAATTTAAAAGGCATCATTTCAGTTAGGGGGGAAAAAGCTGTTGGCTTCTCTCCTGAGGCCACAAGAGGGTGCATCGAACAAAATATTATGCACGTTTCTTCAAAGTAGAGGTCTGCATTCCAGAGACCGGATATTTTGCGCTGCGGGATTAAATTCCCGAATAAAACGCGGTACCAGTCGGTAACTCTGGTGTAATTTGAACGGGAGCGGGCGGTCTAACAATATCCCGTTCCCGACATCCATTTAGAACAGCATATCTGCACTTTATTCTTATTGACCACCGGTACAGCTTGCGTTCAGTATGCATGCACTGCATGCATGCTTTAAACGTCACGCGTTTTATTAGCGTGGTCTGTGCGCAGCATATGCATAACGATGCTCAGAGCAGGCTGTACCTGTGGTAAATATACGGCCCTCAGACAGAACAGGCAGGTTGTCGATGAGTGACAGAGCTGAATAAGGATGGAGCAAAGTGTGGATGCGCTGTCCTTGAGGGACGTTCAACTCGGTTTTATTTATATTTTGCTTAGCCTATAATTTTAAATGAAAGATGTCGTATTTATTTTTCTCTGCGACACTTTTCCTACTGTATTGACAGAAAAATGTCAAACGAATTTTGTATTTGAACAAGACGAATAAAAATAGCCAATAGGCTATTTTTGTACAACCTACATTTTAATTTTTTTTTTCTCTGCAACACTTTTTCCTATTGTGTGTCAAAGTTAAACGAATTGTATCCTGACAAGACGAATAAAAATAAGAAATACAATTTTTGTACAACATTTTTATTTTCTCTGACACTTTTTTTCCTACTGCGTTGCATTAAATATTAAACGAATTTTGGTGTCTTAAGATAATTCATATAAATTCAAGTCAAAGTCAATAAATTCAAGGCTCTTGACAAGACGAATAAAATAACATACAATTTTGTGCAGACTACACTTTTGTCAGCCTATCTCCCTTTCTTTCAGTAGCGGAAATTTAAATGTGAGATTCTGGAAACGAGATCTAAATTTAGCGGGAACGGTCGGGTCGGGAAGAAAATTATTCTAAGCGGACAGCGGGTGAACAAAGAGTGAATATATAGCGGGAGCGAGTGGATGCGGAATAGAACCTTGCGGGAGCGGGACTAAAAAAACAGTCCCGCATAGACCACTACTTCAAAGCATAATAAAATAACACGACTATCTTTGAAAAAAAGTGCATAATGTTTAAAATAATGTTTATAAACCTTATATAATTAAAGTTGATTAAACAATTAGAAACAAAACAGAATCATGCATGTATGTATAGTTTAATACAAAGGACCGAAAACCAATCACAAAGAGTACTTTCTTCATGTAAAAACATGAGATGCAGTGGGATGGGAAAAAAAGCTATAAAGTCTTGAGACATGTTTTTAAAAAGTTGAACATATTAATTTTCGAGTGCAATTCGAATGCAACGTTTTTGTATTCGAATGTGGATTTTTATTTTAGTAGATCGGGTTGTTGATGTTTGTCTGCCATTCTTGCTCTGTCTGCACAGCGTGCGTGAACACGCTGATGACCTATCCTGTCTGTGCGAACCAGGTGCGCAGAGGTATGCTAATACATACGTTGACAGGTAGGTAGGAAAGCAAATTAAAACGCTCGAACATTTCTTGGTCCTATGCCTTCCACAGAATATATAAATTAAGGCTAGGAGTATTCTATAGTCTTTGCTTCCAATCTGGCTGGAATGCGCTGATGACGTATGTATGCAAATACATACTTTGACAGGCAGGCAAGACAGCCTACCTTCATCTTCGGACTGAACATTTTGATTGGACGAACATTCTATGGTCCTAAGCCTTCCACAGGTGATATAAATACATATAAATATTTCGACCACTTAACTTAGTCTTAGTGATTGCTATCGGGATGTGAAGAGACTTTCAACCAGCATAACAAAAAAATGTTTCTGAAGACAATCACCTATTGCACCTAGAGATGCACCGATCGATCGGCCAGGGATCGGAATAGGACGATTTTCCTCATGATCAACCTGGATCGGTGATCGGCCGATCAGTCTCACTTCTTTCCAATTCCGAGCTGATCCGTTTTGTTACCAACTGCACAGGCAATAACGTCTGCCGCGCATTCTCGCTCTCTTCTCTCCGACGACCCCTTCTGTCTCACACACGTCTCATTCGCTCCAGTTAAATGCTTGTATTGCGCATTATTTTAGTAATTCCCACAGGTTTCGCGCTTACACCAAAAGGTCAGTAGGGATGTAACGATTCACTCAACTCACGATTCGATTCACGATTTTGATTTCACGATTCGATTCACTATATATATATTTTTTTTACAACATGAGATTGAAGACAAATTATTAATTAAATGTGTCCTTTTATTATTGCTTGGACAAAATGCTGCACATTTCTTTGTGAAACTGAAATA
>NW_015555888.1:16005-16435 GCF_001515605.1 Sinocyclocheilus anshuiensis | reverse complement strand
TAATGTAAATGTAAATAACAAAACTAAATTGAAATTTTAAAACAAGCCCCAAATCAAATACATAAGTAACACAACTAAAAGAAATCTCTTCATATAAACAAAATAAGGTTTTGTCTGTGCTCTTTCCATTTAAAAATAGAGGCAACTACTGCATTTTAATCATGATCCAAAAAAAGATGCTGCATACATGCAACATGATCAGTTTTTAATCTAAATTAGACTTTATAATTTCGAAATTTGAAGCAAAAACAGAATGGTCTGACTTCAGTTTTGTGAAACTCTATATAAAACATATCTGAATGAAACGGCAAACGATCTGAATGAGACGCAAATTCACTCTCTGCCAGCAGGTGGAGCTTATGAATAGCAATGATACAGTGTTTCCTGGGTTACCGCTGTAAACAAAGCAGAGCTGCGCTTATGAACTCTA
>NW_015555888.1:15031-15386 GCF_001515605.1 Sinocyclocheilus anshuiensis | reverse complement strand
TATCTCTTCAGCAAGCCGACGCGCAAACTGCCGCGAATGAAACAAAGTAAGACGCAGACAGTCATCACACAATCATCTTCATTAAAAGTAGTAAGACAAACTTATCTTTCCAGTGCTGATGCCTCGCACTCTCCTATTGTGGTCTTTGATCTTGAAATTAGCTGATAATTAATAAAATGCAGCGCTTATCTTTTGATTTCGTTGACGTGAACTCCGTTAAATTTAAATATAACGCGGGAATTGAAGATCGGATTTATATCGATTTTGCGACGACACATTTGTGGCCAAGTGTAAATGGAAACTTTTAACAAATCAGATAGATATCCGATCAGCGAAAACCCATGAAATGACCAGG
>NW_015555888.1:14077-14881 GCF_001515605.1 Sinocyclocheilus anshuiensis | reverse complement strand
TTTGTTTGTATATGCTGTCAATTATAGTTCTTAGAAAGAAAATCGGAATCGGCAAAAATCGGTATCAGCAGATCACACTAACAAAAATCGGAAATCGGAATCGGCCAAGAAAATTGCAATCGGTGCATCTCTAATTGCACCTTTAAGTTTTAATCTTTACTGAATGAGCGGCGGGCGCATGCACGAGTGTCAGACAGGCGGAAAAGAGAGACAATTAATAATCAGCACAAAAACATTCATTGTGCTGAAATATCTGTTGTTGAAAGTTAAATCGAGGTTTAAAGGTCAACATACATTTAAGGTATTTTATGAGAGTAGAAACTGTAAGGGGATAACAGCGTGTAATTGTCTGAATATATATATCAGACGCTTCATAACCGCCTTTAACAGGATAAAGAAATGACAGTAAGACGTGACCGTGATCAAAGTGAACATGTGTTCCTGCAGGACATTACTCGACATTACAACTGAGTTTGTGATTTTATTCGTCTTTATCATCTTTATTATTTACATTTTTAATGCAGAGATTTAAACTATATACATAGCCAATATAACTATATACAATGCTTAAATTTATTCAAACAAATTTATGTAAGGTTTTTAACAAATTATGGTTTGTGCCACTGCTGCTCTAAACTAACAGGACTGGTGATTACCAAAATCATTTTTTAGCTTTCTGTATGGGTTAGTCCTCCAATATGCATAAGCTCTTTAGTAACAGTAGTAGGCTGTTTCTAATGCTATAATATAATTATTGCTGTTATCTATGAAAGAAAGGCAGAGAGCTTTATAGTGTTTTTTTTT
>NW_015555888.1:9589-12785 GCF_001515605.1 Sinocyclocheilus anshuiensis | reverse complement strand
CATCCACACTCAGTCTCAAACAGCTTGTGAGCCACAAATACCAAAATGAGTGGCTAAGTGCGCTAAAACGTTCAAATACATACAAAATTATGTAAAAATGCCCGTCTTGGCGAGTATCCAGTTAAACACAGTCAGTTTTGGAACGTTAAATAGTCAGAAAGAGACAGTATATTGGGTCCGTGGATAAACTCTTAAAGGGACCGCAGTCCAATATTCCTGCTGCTGTCTGTCATGTTAATCAAAGAACAAAAGACAAAGAAAATAATTTTCTGCTCTTGACTGAATACGTTTTATAACTTTAATGGTAAGCATTAATCTGTATTAAATTTTTACAATGAAGACTACAGAAATTAAAGCCTGAATAAACTGAATAAAAACTTACTTAACCTGAAAAACTTAGTTTCATAGCTCTCTTTATTCTATAGCTGCTGTTGTTATTTTATTACTGACTTTTTACTTGTTTTTTTATGAAAATAAAACTTTGCGTTGAAGAAAAGTAGATTTTTGTTTGTATATGCTGTCAATTATAGTTCTTAGAAAGAAAATCGGAATCGGCAAAAATCGGTATCAGCAGATCACACTAACAAAAATCGGAAATCGGAATCGGCCAAGAAAATTGCAATCGGTGCATCTCTAATTGCACCTTTAAGTTTTAATCTTTACTGAATGAGCGGCGGGCGCATGCACGAGTGTCAGACAGGCGGAAAAGAGAGACAATTAATAATCAGCACAAAAACATTCATTGTGCTGAAATATCTGTTGTTGAAAGTTAAATCGAGGTTTAAAGGTCAACATACATTTAAGGTATTTTATGAGAGTAGAAACTGTAAGGGGATAACAGCGTGTAATTGTCTGAATATATATATCAGACGCTTCATAACCGCCTTTAACAGGATAAAGAAATGACAGTAAGACGTGACCGTGATCAAAGTGAACATGTGTTCCTGCAGGACATTACTCGACATTACAACTGAGTTTGTGATTTTATTCGTCTTTATCATCTTTATTATTTACATTTTTAATGCAGAGATTTAAACTATATACATAGCCAATATAACTATATACAATGCTTAAATTTATTCAAACAAATTTATGTAAGGTTTTTAACAAATTATGGTTTGTGCCACTGCTGCTCTAAACTAACATTACCAAAATCATTTTTTAGCTTTCTGTATGGGTTATTGCTCCAATATGCGTAAGCTCTTTAGTAACAGTAGTAGGATATTTCTAATGCTGGGGTGTAAAGTGAGTGGTCATTGAAAATTTGTTCTGATATATGTTCTGAAAATGAGCCAAGGCCAATGAGTCCGAGTTTGAAAAAATAATTAATAGTACCATTTTTCTTTTGATAAAAAGTGAAAACGGGTCCCACAGACCTGAACACCAAGGGTTAACAAGGGTTAAATATGTACATTGCCTATAAATAAGTTTCAATATATAAAGCTTTTAAAATGACTAAATGTTATGTATTTTCTTTTGAGCTCTTTGTGAAAATATATAAAATATTAAATTCAGCTGATTCTTTTGCATAGTCAGATATTTTTTTTCTGCTGCCTTCTAAAACGTTTGCTGCAGCATCTGTGTTTATCTGTGCATTTAAATTAATTATATTTTTAATAACAACAACAGCTCTTTTTTAACAGAAGTGAATTGCGCTGACTCTCACAAGAAGTGAATCAAACTGAAGCTCTCCATGTTTCGTGTGATTGGCTGTTTGCTGCACGTGTCACACTTTCAGGTGCACACAAACTCCGGTTCAAACTCTGATTTGACAGAGAACATTTATATCGAGGTTTGTGAGCCCACTGATCCTGATCTAAACCAGGTTGGATTTGTCTGGTTTTGTCAATTCTAAACCTACTCTAAAACTCAGAGTTTGTTCATCTCCCTTCGTGCTACAGGCCACTGGCTGTCGGTGACAGGACTTGCATGTTTTTTTTCCCACAAGTTCCAAGTTTTTCCAACATGTTCACTACCTCTGGTTTAAGAAGCAGTCTTTTACTTTAGCTTGAAAACCAAATCCTCCACCCGCCATCGTTTCCTTGATATTCGCGTCATTTTTGCAGCGTGCTGCTCGCACCTTCACGCTCGTTCTGACACTGCACATATAAGCCAGGCTCTACACCTGAAGCGCTTGCACTGAAAGCGCCTCTCTTCACGTGATCAGTGAATTCTACGGTGGCCGAGAAGTGCTAAACAAATCACAATTCTGAAAACAAAATAACAAATTACAAACGCAAATGCAAGTATAAAAAACAAAATAACAATTCAGAAAGCACAACAACGACAAATCAGACAAACCGGAAGAGGTAGGTATAGTTTGAGACAGCGCCATTGGTTTGGGATTACTCACCGCTGACTGGATGAGACATCTGTCAATCAACATATACCATTTATACATTTATATTTAGTTAAAAGTGGCTGTAAAACATAAGTTCTAGTGGCGCAGATGGTTAAGCGCTTGACATTGGCTTTTTGACGCGATCGACCTGGGTTCGATCCCGCCTTTTGCCAAACTTTTTTTTCTCCCAATTTCTCCCAAAATAATCCAAATTTGACATTACCCTACACACATACAATGGAGGAAATGAAAAACAATGGTTTCATTGTAAAGAAAAAGTGCAATTCTTTATAAATAACATTATATATATTTCAAATATTACAATAAACACAAAAAAACATAGGCGCTTTTGGAGTTTTAAAACAAATTATTTTTTGAAATTCTGTAATTCAGGTTCTATTAGGTCCAGCTCTTTGCAATTTACTTTGTTTGATGCCACTAGATGCCAAAAAGTACCAGAAAAAAATAATCTTTCAAATAACAGCTTCTAAACAGGAGTTATTACATTATAATCACTTATTGTTTATTCTACAATCAGTTTAATTATTTCAGGATGCACAAGACTTTCTACATTATAAAATATATCTGGTCTATCACAATCTAAAATAGAATCCATATCCTCCAGCTTTATATAATTCCATTTATGTGCGTTCTGTATTGGGATACTGATTCACAGCATCCTCTTACCTCATCAGCTGATCCATTCCTGTATCCAGCGCATCTCTCTGACAACATCGTTGCATCCCTGGACCAGAGCTGAGCTAATTCGCTAGCCGGCAGCTATCTCTAACATTCAGAGCGTCAAACAAACACATATCAGTTCATCCACACAGCACTGTAATAATCCATGTATAT
>NW_015555888.1:2743-8561 GCF_001515605.1 Sinocyclocheilus anshuiensis | reverse complement strand
TAACCCATATATGGGCTGATACCATATAAGGAAGGCTATGTAAATGAAGCATAAACATTTTTAACGCGATTTTGGACCCGTATGGGGTCCGCAGAGTTTCTTCTGCATAATGACTTTATGTAATTTCAGTGCTTATCTCCATTAATGGGAGTGGAATATTTTATGTAAATGTATATTGTAATGGCCACTAGAGCATTTATGGTAGTTTTGTGGCAGATTGACATCTGCGCATGTGCATAGCGTGTGTACCAGTTCCGTGTTCTACCCTTTGGCCTGTGCAATGCCCCAGCCACTTTTCAGAGGCTCATGAACACGGTGCTGGCAGGCCTCATCTACAAGTCATGCGCAGTTTATCTCGACGATATTGTAGTCGCCTCACCTACGTTCGAACAACACCTGAGAGATCTTGAGGAAGTCCTGGCTAGGCTGAGATCTGCTGGCCTGTCAATCAAGTTGGACAAGTGTCAGTTCTGTAGAAAGGAACTTACCTTCTTGGGCTAGCGGGTCACCAAGGAGGGTATTCTACCAAATGAGGAGAAGGTGCAGGCTGTGGTAGACTTTGCTACTCCAGTAAACTCCAAGCAAGTGAGACAGTTTTTAGGCATAACCAGCTACTACCGGCGCTTCATTCATGAATATGCCCGACATGCTGAACGTCTTTTCGCTCTTACGAGAGCCGATGTTCCTTTTAGGTGGACACAAGACTGTCAGAATGCTATGGTTTTCCTTAAAAATAAACTGCCTATCTTGAGGTTTCCGCAGTTTTCACTTCCATTTTTCATTCACGTGTCTTCCGAGGAAGATCTTCTATATGCTGTTCTTGATGGACTTCTGTATCACAAGGATCCAAAGTCTTCTTGTACATTACACCCCATGAAACAGTTCAAGCTTCATGCTCCCCAGACTGTCAGAAGCTCTCTGTTGGAGTATTATCATGACCATCCCACCGCAGGTCACTTGGGTGTGACAAAAACGGTGACAAGACTTAAGCAGATATTTTTCTGGCCCAACATGCTGTCAGATGTGAAGAAGTATGTGGGTTCATGTGCCATCTGCCAATTCACTAAGCCATCCCAGAGAAAGCTTGGTGGCTTCATGGTGCCAATCTGCCCCCCAATATCCTTGGGAATTTGCTGGGGTGGACTTTGTGGGCCCTTTGCCCCGAACGCCGAGTGGAAATGCATACATCCTTGTGTTTGTAGATTACTTTTCTAAGTGGATTGAGGTGTGCGCGGTGAGGGAAGCTACAGCTTTGGTTGCTGCCAGTAAGCTTCTCAGTGAAGTGTTTGCTAGGCATGGCGCTCCCAAGTACTTGATATCTGACAGGGGTTCTTTAGTACTTTCTCCTGTTTTATTGTTGGTTTCCTCTTTTCTGATCATTTGGAATGAGGATAAAAAGATAAAAAAAAAAAAACATGCAAATAAGTTCAAAAATCAATTCAATAGCTACTATTTCCTGAATATTATGAAATTCAAGATGGCCACCTCTGATGACGTCATAATATGCAAATTAGACGAGTATATTTACACCCCACATAAATTTTCGGTCATGCCCAACATTTTTCTAGCTTACAGTAGATCTCTATCTTTAAGCCCTTTCAAGCCACAAGCGTTTGAAATCTTCATGTCAAAATCCAGCATTTTTCCCAAAAATCCCTGGCGCCTAAAGGGTTAATGGAGTGTGGGGTGTACATATTTCTCTAAGTCTCCATAATGTTATAACAATATATCGTACCGTTATTGTTTTTGTTGACTGTTTTTAGGTTAACCAACACTGTTGTGTTTTGTTCTTATAAAAGTAAAATCTATCCTGTAAAATGTATTTTGCCATGGGTTTTTGAAATGCCTATGTGTTTTCTTTTCTGTTTGCTTGTCACATTTTCTTTATGTATTCTAGGACAAAGTGGTTTGGTGAGTTAAAAACTGTCATGTTGGTATTTCTCATCATGTACCACTGGTTTTCTTTTTGAGGGGAGTATTTACAACTATTCATGTATGGAGTTGTTTATGTCCTGTATTTTCACAGTGCTGTTGGCTGAGGACAGCCAGTTTGTTCCAGGGGGGACTCTGTAACGGCCACTAGAGCATTTACGGTAGTTTTGTGGCAGATTGACATCTGCGCATGTGCATAGCGTGTGTCTACGAGTTGAAAAGGTGAAGAGATAACTTGCTCTACCGGCATCTTTATTTTATTTTATTCCTTTCTGTTTGTGACCTGAGTTGGATGCTTGTGTACTTTTTTTTCCTCACTCGTTCCCCCATGTATGTGGACGAGTGTGTCGGTGCTTGAGGTGTTTTATTAAACTCGGGAAAATACGCCATCCTCTCGTCTCCCGTGCATTATTAGCCCCACACAGTTTCCCATCTGGGCTGTTTAACATTTCAACTCGGTGTTACAATATGATGAAATGGAAACAGTTTAAAATCGTTGTTTACTTAATTACTTTTCTTTCTCCAGGAAAAAAAGTCTGTACAAGTCAGAGTTTAAGTGCATTTCCCGTCAAGTTTGTTTTTTATAAATCCCACCTTTTGCTTAGGAAGTGGCGTATGCCTTTTTCATGGCAGGTTTTGTGCGTACGCAACGGTTATAAATGAGGCCCCAGAACTGTCCGTCTTGACTGCACTTATTTCACTCCTCCCCTCACTGCAGCCGCCTGCACTCGTCTACATTTCTCCAATGTGATTGACGTTACAGGAAAATAAATCCGGAAGATGGCAGTAGTAAAACGCCTTTGAATGCAAGCTGGCGTTAAATCCCGAAGAAGAAGTAAAAGGTTGCATGTAACCCGGAAGTGTCTTGAACAGTCGGATTGTAGCGTAGAAGATGGCAGGGGTGTTTGAGGTGGAGGTCGACGGTGTGGAACATAACCATGGACATGGGCATCGCGACGACTCCTCTCAGGTTGGATAACTGTTTGTGGATAATGTAAAATATGTAAAAAGTGCGCGAGGCTTGCTGACTGTTTATTTAATCTGATAATCACTAATAATTAGATTGTACTGGGGATTTTTTTTTAAACATTTTTTTGTTACATTTTGTTTTTTGTTTTTTACCAGTTCAAAACTCACTTCAATTGTGAGAATTTTTCGATATAGAATATTTAGAAAAAAGTAAAATAATGTGAAGTCATTATGATTTTTTTTTTTTAGGTTTTAAAGATGCATTCAATATTTCCCCCCCACGTTTAAATAAACTTCACTTTAGAGGATTTTATTTCATTCAAATTATGCATCAATTAACAATTAAACTCCGCACACCTGACGACAATAGATCGAGGCTTGCTGACTGTTTATTTAATCTGATAATCACTAATAATTAGATTGTACTGGGGATTTTTTTTTAAACATTTTTTTGTTACATTTTGTTTTTTGTTTTTTACCAGTTCAAAACTCACTTCAATTGTGAGAATTTTTCGATATAGAATATTTAGAAAAAAGTAAAATAATGTGAAGTCATTATGATTTTTTTTTTTTAGGTTTTAAAGATGCATTCAATATTTCCCCCCCACGTTTAAATAAACTTCACTTTAGAGGATTTTATTTCATTCAAATTATGCATCAATTAACAATTAAACTCCGCACACCTGACGACAATAGATAGGTGCGTTGGAGGCAAAGACCAACCAGGTCAAAAACTAAGAAGCAAAAAACAAATCTCGTACACTATGCAAAAAAAATCTAAATATTTATTGACTACGTTTCGGTCGCATGACCTTCATCAGGAATTTTTTTTTTAATTCCCGATTAAGGTCATGCGACCGAAACTTAATCAATTCAAATTATGCATGAAATGAATCAATATTAGAGATTCAAAATATATGAAGCCCCGTTTACATTTGCCATTAAAAAGCGACCTGTATCTAGATGTTGTCCACATATGCTGTAAACATTACAGAGGCATTACAAGTGTAAATGCTTTAGTGAACGGGCTGTATTTTGATATGCTTGTCCTGATCACAAGTATTTGGGGATGCATTGTGCATACCAATATAATCAGTACAATCATATCATATCTGCATTCATAGAAATCACACAAACATACAGTCATTATGTCCCCTCTTTTCTCTGAAGGCTTTACCGGAAAAGATGAAACGCTCAGCCCTCTTTGCATAAGTTTTTTTTTTTTTAAAGAAGCCACAGCATGTCACATGAAAGTTTTCTTTGCATTGGTGCCATCTGTTCCACACCAATTATGTACTGAAGAAAAGTTAGTTAAAATTATTTCTGAAAAATTCTCAAGCACTCTATGCAACACCGGCAATGAGTAACAACTGGCGTTACCTGTTACTATAGCTAATATTACGACAAAAGCATAGCCTATCTTGGTTCTGTGAAACGTAGCGAAACCATTGTTACTCACATTTTGAGCAGAAACAAAGCAACCTTGGCATCCCTTTTCAGGCCTTCCTGCTCTCTAACATCTATCCAGCGGCGGAAAGTTTTTTTCATCATTAACATGGGTCCTAGTTCTTGCCTGATTGTAATTGTAAATAGGGTTGGGTATCATTTGAATTTGATCGAATTCTGATTCTGCTTATTGATTCTGATTCTTATAGATTCCCAGTTTTAATTCCAATGTGTTACTGAAACTGGGGGGAAAAAATTAAGTCAAACATTTAGATATTAAACACATTTATTCAGCAGGCTAGAAAAAAAAAACTGGATTTTTTTTTTTTTTTTTCATTTGTATTTTTTAATAGAGGTCATGGTTCTTTCACAGTTATTAAGAAAAATAAATCATTAGACAGCTAAACAAATAATGACTCACTCATAAAGACTTGTTTTGTAACTGGATGAATCGGTTTTTGGGAGATTAATTCGATTAATTAGATTTTTACCCCTACAGTAAACATTAGGGGTGGAACGGTTCAATTTACTCACAGTTTTAGAGTCACGGTTTCGGTACGGTTCGGTATGTGCTATGTTTAGGGAAAAACTATACTGTCAAATAAAAATAAAGAAAATAAGAATAATCTATCTAACTACAAGCAACAGCACAAATAAATACAATAGAGTAAAGATACAAATAAAATAAATTTTTAGGGTTTTTTTAGGTAGGTCATTAGTTTTTAGGTACAGAAATTGAATAAATTCATGAAATGAAAAACAGCATTGCATATTTCACTGTATGAGTGATTAATAGTGCTGTCACTTTAAGAGAATGCACTGATCCAGTGCACTGATACAGTACGTCCAGCTGGCTATGTCTGCTATAGGATATTACCAAGAAGGGCATTTTGACATAAATTTTGTGTGAATTTGTCCATTTAAATGCAATACTTCAGAGAGAGCTTAAAGGGGTCATATGATGCGATTTCAAGTTTTCCTTTCTCTTTGGAGTGTTACAAGCTCTTGGTGCATAAAGAAGATCTGTAAAGTTGCAAAGACTAAAGTCTCAAATCCAAAGAGATATTCTTTATCAAAGTTAAGACTCTGCCACGCCCCCCTAAAACGGCTCGTTCTAACACGCCCCCACATATCTACATCACTATGTGGAAATATGCATGTCAACATATTCTGTTACACCAAATACACAAAATAATGATCTTTAAAAAAGCTTAAAAAAAGTGTGGGTTTGCGCACTTCGGATGAGCGCACGCACAAATCTTCTCACTGCGCGCGCGAGCTCGCGTCCTCTGGCTCTTAAATGTTTAAATGTTGGCTAAGCTTAAATGAGTTTAGTTTAAACTAGGGCTGGACAATAATTCAATATCAATATGTATCGCGATATAATTTTTTTCAGTAACGGTGATATGATTTTTAAACACATTTCCGATATTTCGATATACATTACCAGTGTTTCCCATACATTGATTTA
>NW_015555888.1:1247-2496 GCF_001515605.1 Sinocyclocheilus anshuiensis | reverse complement strand
TGGCCGTTTTTATGAGGCTTTTTTAATAGTGTTCATATCGATATCGGAATTATATCATATCGACCGAAATTAAGAAATATATCGTGATATCAATTTTGGCCATATTGTCCAGCCCTAGTTTAAACACAGATATCAACGTGTGCTGTTCAGGTCTCACCTGTGCGCACGCGCTATCAGCACCCTGATGATGACGTAATAAATGACTGCTCATATTCCAGCATTTGCATTGAACAAGAGTGAATGGTTTGTCCACGTTTTTTTTCTTTTCTTCATTGTTGTAATGTACTGGGAAGCCAGAATGTGCATCCATCAACAGAAACATACATTAGCCGAACCCTGTTTGTTTTATGTGTTATTTATAGCAAACCATATTACAGATGCGTTGTCAGATTTAAGTTGAACCGTGCGGTCCTAGTGCGTGCCGAACCATGTGTGGAGAACCGTACGGTTCGATTTTTTTCCGCGAACCGTTCCACCCCTAGTGGTGGTATTATATATATGTGACCCTGGACCACAAAACCAGTCATAAGGGTCAATTTTATAAAACTGAGTTTTATACATACAAATAAGCTTTCTATTGATGTATGGTTTGTTAGGATAGGATGATATTTGGTCGAGATACAACTGTTTGAAAATCTGGAATCCGAGGGTGCAAAAAAATCTAAATATTGAGAAAATCGCCTTTAAAGTTGTCCAAATTAAGTCCTTAGCAATGCATATTACTAATAAATTAAGTTTTTATATATTTACGGTAGGAAATTTACAAAATATCTCCATGGAACATGATCTTTACTTCATATCCCAGGGCTCAAAATTAACTTTTTTACTTTGTAGCACTGGTGCTCTCAACTTCAAAAAGTTAGGAGCACCAGCAAAAATTTAGGGGCACTCACCAAAAATTGAGCATCTCAACTACAAATGATATATTAACAGATGTTATCCTTACATTCTTTACTTTAATGCAGATTTTAGATTGGTTCATATTAGCTGTCAATCACTCAGTCACTGCTTTCCACTTACTACGGCGACAAAAAGAATGGGCTGAAGATAGGGCTGTCGCGGTGAGGGAATTTCCCTTGCGGTAATTTTGAGTGGCTCAATAGCGCGGTGTTATCGCCATATGTGTGTGTGTGTGTGTGTGTGTGTGTATTAGATCCCGACCGATGTATCGTTTTGCCGATATTATCGGCCGATATGAGCCTGTCACTGATATATCGGTATCGGCGAATATGCTGCCGATAAGATTTTT
>NW_015555888.1:0-162 GCF_001515605.1 Sinocyclocheilus anshuiensis | reverse complement strand
TCGTGAGATAGTGACACCAGTCAACACTTTCACTTCAGTAAGGAGATCTCTTGTACAGGCAGCAGCATTCAAGCATTGTATTATTCGACCGTAAGTGCCCTGCGAAGTGAACTTCGTATGAAATTCCGCCATGATTCCAGTTCCAAGGAAACGTACACGTTA
>NW_015555887.1:1086-3088 GCF_001515605.1 Sinocyclocheilus anshuiensis | reverse complement strand
TATAAATATACTTTATTTTAATGAAAATTATAATAATAAGAACTTCGATAAACCGGCACGAGAGCGCCCTCTGGCCTTTGGATGGAGATTTACTGCTGATCACAGAACCGTGCTTCACTGAAAGATACGTATGACAATCGCAGCTTCTGTCGAATCGCGATCTCGATTCCATTTCGATTTATCGTGCAGCCCTACTGCTGAATGTCCACCCAACAGGACCTTTGTACCTCCTTCCTTGAGGAACAGAGTCATTCAACAAGTTCATGATCTTCCCAGCTCCGGACATCCGGGAAAAACTGCATCCATCCAACTTGTCTCCAATAAATTCTGGTGGCCCTCACTTCGCACTGACATCATTGCATTAATTAAGAATTGTGTAACCTTCAACACTTCCAAATCCTCTAAGCAGATGCCTGCGGGTTTGCTACAACCACTACCCGTTCCTCAGAGACCCTGGTCCCACATTGCCATAGATTTTATCACTGACCTCCCCAACTCCAAAGGCAATACCACCATTCTCACTGTCATTGATCGCTTATCCAAGTCCTGTCGTCTGATACCATTACCCAAATTACCCACACCCCTAGAAACAGCAGAGGTTTTATGCAGTTATGTATTCCGCTTCTATGGACATCCCGATGATATTGTCTCGGACAGAGGCCCTCCGTTCACCTGTCGTGTATGGGCATCTTTTTTCAAACTCCTCAACGTCAACATCAGTCTTACTTCTGGCTACCATCTTGAATCCAATGGGCAAACTGAACACCTTAATCAAGAAATCACTCGCTTCCTAAGGTCTTACTGTCACCGCAATCAGGCTGATTGGAGCAGATATCTCTTCTGGCCAGAATATGCACAAAATTCCCTGCACAAACCATCTACTTGGACTCTCACCCTTCCAATGCGCACTTGGATTCCAACCACCTCTCTTTCCCTGGTCCAGGGAACCCACAGACTTACCTGCATTTAATGACTGGCTCAGGAGGAGTGAAACTACCTGGAACGAGGCTCATACCCATCTTCAGCGTGCCATCAGGAGACCGAAGGAACAAGCAGATCGTCACTGACGGTCCAACCCTGAGTATGTCCCGGGATCATGGGTCTGGCTCTCCACTCGAGATTTTTGGCTCCAACTACCCTGCCGTAAATTAAGTCCCAGGTACGTGGGTCCATTCAAAGTCATTAAACAAATAACCCCTGTTTCTTACCATTTAACTTTACCTCCTCATTATCGTATCTCACCCAACTTTCATGTCTCTTTGCACAAGGCCGCTGGTGCTCCGAGGAGGGCGGATGACCTAGATGAGGCCCTGAACAAGGGACCCCCTCCCCTCATCATCGACGGTGAGGAGGCATATCAGGTTCAGGAGATCCTAGACTCTTGGCGCCGGGGAGGAATTCTGCAATATCTCATGGACTGGGAGGGGTATGGACCAGAGGAAAGGTCCTGGGTCGAAGCCAAGGATATTCTTCACCCATCACTTACCACTGACTTCCACAGGACCCATCCGAATAAACCGGCCCCTTGTTCTCGCGGAAGACCCCAGCGTCGTTTGCCTTCTCACGTCAGGAGCCGCTCGCAGAGAGGGGGCTCTGTAACGAATCCGGCCTCTGTGGTTCTCCCTGATCGTCACCAGAGGTCGCCATCACCCGAGTATTGACTTTTCCTCTCAAACGCCACTTCCCATCACCCCGTACCTGACTTTGATTACGAGCTCACCTGATGCTTGTTTATGGGACTACTTAAGCCTCTGTCTCACACTCACTCTTCGCGAAGTCTTGTTTTTGCCCCGGCTGACATTTCTTGATTACCGTGTTTGACCCTGGACTGTTTCTCTCGTTTTTGGATTCTTCGCTGCCTGCCTTATTAAAAGCTGCAAATGGATCCTCACTCCATTGACTCATTACAGTATGTATATATATATATATAATATGTATGTGTGTGTATATATATGTGTGTGTGTATATATATATATATATATATATATATATATATATATAT
>NW_015555887.1:0-337 GCF_001515605.1 Sinocyclocheilus anshuiensis | reverse complement strand
ATATATGCATGTGTATATAGATAGATAGATAGATAGAGATAATAATTATTTATTTATTTATTTATTTATATATCTTAATGTGTGTGTATATATACTGCATATAAAGATGTAAATATACAGGTAATAAGTATTTAATATACATATCTATTTGGGGCCAAGCACCGAAGCTGTATAGGCACCTATTTTATCCATTAGTGTTCTTCTTCTTCTTCCTCCTCCTCCTCCGCTTTGGAAGTCTATGACAGCCCAAAGAACCATATGGTAAAAAGTTGTAAAATCTGGCACACAGAAGACAGTCTGAACATTAACCACACCAAATTTGGAGTCTCTAACTCAA
>NW_015555886.1:354-543 GCF_001515605.1 Sinocyclocheilus anshuiensis | reverse complement strand
ATCCATGTCTAAATATATGTATATATAAATATATATGTGTGTATCAATGAGATGGTGGTTGTGTGTATAACCCTTCTGCTAGTTTCTTGCAGTGTTTCCCGGGACCTGTGTGTTTCTGTCCCTTTCTAGGGTAGGTCCTCGATGGGCACCCCCTCTGCTGGGTTCAGAAACCGGGTGCTCGACTTGCAG
>NW_015555886.1:0-144 GCF_001515605.1 Sinocyclocheilus anshuiensis | reverse complement strand
CTTTCATGCTACCCTGACTGGTCTACCGTATCTGGGTCGCCCTGAGGGGCTTCCCGATCACCAGGATATCCCCTCTTGCTGAGGCATCATGCGGGAGGTATAGGTGGCATTACGAGAACCTTCCTGAGTAAATGCTGTCTCGGG
>NW_015555885.1:1449-3157 GCF_001515605.1 Sinocyclocheilus anshuiensis | reverse complement strand
CGGTGCTAAGAGGCTCACCACCTCCGCGGAGGTCTCTAGAGCAGCTGGTTCGGTTGTCTCCTGCCGGTTCGCCGTTACAGGGCACCGAGCTGGCTGCTCGTATTACACCAGAGATCAGTCTCGAGAGACTGATTCCCTTAGTAGACTTTTTGGCAGCGTGGAAACTACTGCCAAACGTGTCTCAGTGGGTCCTGCACACTGTAGTGAGAGGATACAGAATCCAGTTCGGTTCTCCTCCGCCTCAATTCAACGGGGCCTTTCCCAACCTGGTGGGCCCCGAGCAGGCTCTGGTAATGGAACAGAAGTAGACACTCTCTGAGGATGGAGGCCATCGAGGCGGTCCCTCCTTGTGCAGCAGAGTCCGGGTCCTACAGCCGGTACTTCACCGTTCCGAGGAAGGATGAGGGCATCCTTCCTCATTCTACAGCCGTTACTTCATTGTTCCGAAGAAGGATGGGGGGTTGCGTCCCATTTTAGATCTGCGCCTATTGAACCACTCAGTCATGTGACTGAAGTTCAGAATGCTCACACTCAAACAAGTCGTGTCTCAGATCAGGTCTGAGGACTGGTTTGTCACGATCGATCTGAAAGATGCGTATTTCCATATCTCCATCCTTCCTCATCACAGGAAGTTCCTGAGGTTCGTTTTTGGGGGCAAAGCGTACCAATATCGTGTTCTTCCTTTTGGCCTTGCACTCTCACCCCGCACTTTCACAAAGTGTGTGGATGCAGCCCTGGCTCCATTGCGACTCCAGGGCATCCGCATACAGAACTATATCGACGATTGGTTGATTTTAGCTCAATCAGAGCAGACGATGGTTCGACATCGATATGTCGTTCTCGTCCACATGAGAGAACTGGGGTTGAGACTAAACGCCAAGAAAAGTGTGCTTTCTCCATTACAGAGGACCACTTATCTAGGCGTGGTGTGGGATTCAACCACGATGCAGGCACGTATGTCCCCAGCTCGGATCGAGTCGGTCCTCACCGCAGTCGCGAGAGTCAGAGAAGGCCGGTCACTCAGGGGCAAAGCGTACCAATATCGGGTTCTTCCCTTCGGCCTTGCACTCTCAGCACCCTGGCTCCATTGCGACTCTGGGGCATCTGCATACTGAACTATATCGACGATTGGTTGATTTTAGCTCAATCAGAGCAGACGATGGTTCGACATCGATATGTCGTTCTCGTCCACATGAGAGAACTGGGGTTGAGACTAAACGCCAAGAAAAGTGTGCTTTCTCCATTACAGAGGACCACTTATCTAGGCGTGGTGTGGGATTCGACCACGATGCAGGCATGTATGTTCCCTGCTCGGATCGAGTCGGTCCTCACCGCAGTCGCGAGAGTCAGAGAATGGCGGTCACTCACTGTCAAGCAGTTTCAGAGACTGCTGGGTCTGGTGGCAGCTGCATCCAACGTGATACCTCTTGGCCTGCTGTACATGAGACCCCTACAGTGGTGGCTCAAGACCCAGGGGTTCTCTCTGAGGGGAAACCCACTTCGCATGATCAAGGTCTCTTACATCAACCAGCAGGGAGGTATGCGCTCACGCCGTTTGTACAAACTAGCGTACCAGATCCTTGTGTGGTCCCAGGGCAAACTTCTCTCGCTGAGAGCAGTTTACATCCCTGGGCATCTCAATTTGGAAGCAGACATCCTGTCGAGGCAGGGGCCGAGGCCCGGGGAATGGATGCTTCACCCCGAGGTG
>NW_015555885.1:0-605 GCF_001515605.1 Sinocyclocheilus anshuiensis | reverse complement strand
GGTGGCCCCTTCCTATCTTGACTTTGCGCCCGGTCTGGCCAAAGCATTTCTGTACCCTCGTGTGGGGTATGTCCCAAAAGTCCCCTCATCAGCACCACAGCCCATTGTACTTCAGGCCTTCAGTCCTCCTCCCTTCGGGGAACCAGACCAGCAGAAGTTTAACTGTATGTGCCCAGTGCGAGCACTGGACTGGTTTCACCGCACATGCTTTTATAGCTTCCTGGTCATTACGCATCTTCACCCTGACAGGCCTGCTCAAGCTCATTTAGAAAAGCTATGAGGTGTTCAGTGTTGTATGATCCTAGAACTGGTCTCCAGCCTACCACACCATCTTCAGATATAGCTGCACACACTGAGATGTTTCCCCCACGTTGTCCAGGCACTTGGATGGTTGCCCTTTGGCCAATAAGGTTACATTCACGGCGTCTGGTTTTTGCCAGATTGAAACTGGCCTCATCAACAAAAATATACTTGTGATGATTCACAGCAGCGTCCAGCTCCATCACCCTCTAAAATAATAATAATTTGGTTAGCTTTTTTACAAATAATAGTTGACATTTTTAGTCAGTACTGTAAATTGCATGTCATACAGTACACCAATTTAG
>NW_015555884.1:765261-795394 GCF_001515605.1 Sinocyclocheilus anshuiensis | reverse complement strand
AATATAACACGTATTACCAATGGACAGAGTGCTGATTACAAACAAGCAAAGAAACAAAAATTAATACCAAAAAAAAAAAGAATAAGCCAACCTAATATATAAAATGAGTCAGCAGTATGTAACAAGCATTACTTTTATTTGTATCAGTAAAGAAAAGCAGTTTACCGTATTATATTTTCTAGAAAATAATGTAAAAGATGTAAGTGATGTTGCAGAAAAGCACACAAGTTTGTAGCACTCTTACTTTTAAAGAACTTGTTTGACCAGTTTATTGTCCTTAATTTTATCTAAAGTGGTGTTAAAGAAACTGATATCAGTACTAAGTTTTACTTTAGCCCAGCTCTCATAACTGATATAATCCTAGTGACACAACTTTAGTCCCATCCTCTTTAGTATCACTGTCTTTCAACGGCTTGCCAAGGTTGAATACGTGACTAGTTAATGTCAAAGACTTATTGGGAAAGCAGTTCTTTTACTGCAAGTATAGCATGATAAATTGACTGAAATTTCAACACAGCAACAACAAACGCTACTTCTAATCCAAAACAATCAATGACATCATAACATACAATGAGAGAGTTGAAATCATGATGCTTCTCAAGGAAATAGTCAGAAGACTTAAAGCCCTTCGTGAGGTCAAACAAAGGAGAATGCATCATGTTTGCATGTAAAACATCAGGTCTGGACAATGAAGATAAAAACTTTCCTCAGCTATGAGCTCACTGGATCTGATGGGGTGGACCTCCATCACATCTCAGATTGATCAGCTGCTGTAAATGATATAAAAGCAAGAGAGAGCACCTACAGATACATCAGTGAGATACATCACACACTCATCTACATCATGACCTTCACCATCTTCTCCATCACCTGCCTTGCCCTGGTGGCCTCTGCTCTGGGTAAGTGTCTCCTTTATTTTGCAAGAATAATGATGGACAAATAGAGAAAATGTAAAACCTAAATTAAGAGCCCCCTGCCTCATGAATAATGTATTACATTTTGTAATAACAGGTTGTGGAGTGCCTGCGATTAAACCACAGACGATCGGCAGCAGGATTGTGAACGGACAGAATGCCATCTCTGGTTCTTGGCCCTGGCAGGTCTCTCTTCAGGTAACTCATCTGTTTTTCAAACACACATTTGTCTGCTTTGTTTAAAGATTAAATTTCATGTTTTCAATGCTTTTACCTTTTAAACAGCACCCCAATGGTTTCCACTTCTGTGCAGGATCCCTGATCAATGAGAACTGGGTTCTCACTGCTGCCCAATGCGCTGTCATGTAAGATTCTTCAATCTGACAAACATCACATACATTAGTGGTTCATAAATACTCTGTCTGGTTTATTTCTGTATTTTATCTATTCATTTTATTTTTATCTCTCTTTAGGGTGGGCTCTCACCGTGTTATTCTTGGAGAACATAATCATGGACCCCATCCAGATCCAACTAGTTTCCAAGGTAACAAAGTTTTATGATCTCAGTGGATCAGAGATATTGAAATTGAAAAAAAAAGAGACCAATTCATATTGATTTTGTTCTGGCCAATATTAATTACATACGGAATACAACCAGAAATAATTTTTAATTGATGTTTTATTCCTGTGTTTTTTAAACATAATAACCAAGTCATCATTACACTACAAAAACATATTCATTATAAATATTTTAGTAGTAGGAGTATGTCCTGTAATTTAAGAAAAGGTGTGATCTAAAAGGTTGCAAAATAATTTTAATCTTTGTTTTAGATTTTATTATTGTTATTGTTTAATTGAACTCACATATTTCTCATTTGTGTTGGGTCAGTCAATGACTTCATGCTGAAGTCTGAGACTTCATACTGTTTTCCTGTTTCAGCTGTACAGATAATGAAAACGTTTCAATAAATAAGATGAGTAAAATAATAGCAACGGAGAATGTTGTAGAGTCTAATTAATGACATGTAATATCCGACGGGTAATATCAGACAAGTCCTCTGCTCAATCTGACTTGAGTTGCAGCCTGGAATTAAACCACACATGCTGGTTTCGTCTGGCCAGAGGAGACTTGTCCCCCTAGCCTTGTTTCTCCCAAGGTTTACTTTGCTCCATTTCTGTCACCGACGGAGTTTTAGTTTCTTTTTTTCCTTTATTTGCAAGAAGAGCAACAACAAAAACAACAACAAAAAACATACATTAACAGTCGTCTTCAGAGGCATCGTAGTAAAACAATCATACTGTCATAGTTGAAAACAAAGCAATTGCCAGGAAAAAAAATAAAATTCATGATAATAGTAGTAATAAATAATTAAATAATAAAAAAGAAAAATACAACAGGTGGATAATTGATAATGGAAAAATTATTTCTGCCCCAAAACAATGGCGTTAACAAGAAGGAAATGTCAACCATAAAACGAACTTAGCCTGAGAACAATAACCTTTTGCCTGTTCCTGGTATTCAGGATTATGATTTACTTACAGTGCAACAGTCTGGCAGATCCGGTTCTAGGCGAGTTGTGTAGACCTTTGTCCATTTTTGGTGATGCATGTTTTGGTGATTCATGGTCTGGCTGTGACGTCACATTACTGGTTTCCTGTTTCAGTTGAGCAAATAATGGGAAAAAAAAAAGCATGACTAAAATATAAATGACAAATCTACGAGAATAATGTCATGAGTGTACATTGAAGTGAACTGAAATATACTTGTAGAAATAAATCTTATGCCCACTTTGCTCCTGATTAACCACTAGAGGTCGGTAATAATCTATTTAGAAACTGAACCTTGAATATGGCAAGCAGGGGTTTGCAGGGCCCCAGTGCATGTTTTTACCAGTGGGCCCTGTTTGAAATTGTTTCATTTGTATGTTCATTCTATTTATTTATTTGTGCTATTTACAATGTTTAAGTTTTCTCAAGTTTGTAGGTGTCCAGGTACAGAAACCGAATAATCAAATGTAAAATAGCACTGCATAGTCTTCACTGTAAAAAATTAAATATACAGTCAAACCAAAAATTATTCAGACACCTTCAACATTTCTCACATTATTTGCTATAGTTTAGAAAATTGTAATAAAATATAACAAGAACTCGAAAGTAATTCAGTCAAGAGCAGTGAGTGATTTTCTTTCTTTCATTTTCTTGGATTAAAGGTGCAGTAGGAGATCTTGGAAAATGCTAACTTTGGCCTGATAGCACTGAAAGCCCCACCCTCCCTGCAATCGCCATCTATCGGGATGTGAAGAGACTTTCAACCAGCATAACAAAAAATGTTTCTGAAGACAATCACCTATTGCACCTTTAACATTACAGCAGCTAGTAAATTATGCTCGGTCACTTTAAGAGACAATGCATCCATTACAATGATACACATCCGATTTCTTTCTCCACTGTTTACTTTCACTTAAGACATAACCAACAGTTTTTTCGAGGAGACTCTCCAAGACGGGTTTTTGACAATTTTGTATGTATTTGTCGGTACAAGAGCAAGAAGATGCAAATTCGGTGTTCAAGCGCTTTGAGACGCGGCTTTCTGCATGCGCCCTGTGCGCACAGAACACCGCGCGCGGGTGCTGAATTGGGCTCTTTCACATCTTTTTCTGTTTGCATGTTTAAACTGCGATTGTTATTTGTTCATTCAGGTGCAGAAGGACGCGAAGGAGAGCTCGGTTCGGTGTTGCTGTCTGTGAGACAGTAAATACAAATTAGTAAATTAGAACAAGGCGTGCGAGTAGGCTAGCATATTTTTAGGCTGGCCTCAGCCAGTCGGTTGAGATCGCTGGAGGGCCCCCCCTCAGCCGTGGGCCCTATAATCGTCACCACTTTTCACCCCACTAGAGACGGCCCTGATGGCAGGTGTGAGACCAGAATCTTCTTCAAACATCTGGTCTGTGGTCATTTATATGCATGCCATATTAAAGAGAATAAATACTCAAATACTGAATACAGTTTATTATTATTATCTTCTATATACATATAAGACCGTTTTCTTCAGAGTCCCCATAAAACATAAAAACCAATGCGCGCTGTGTGTGTGTGTGTGTGTGTGTGTGTGTGTGTGTGTGTACACTCAGGACCGCTGCTGGCCAAATGGGTGCCCTAAGCAGAATAGCATTGTTGTGCCCCCTTCTTCTTCAAAAAAAAAACCCTTCAATAAAGGGTCAAAATAGAACTTTAATAAAATATAAAAGTAAATAAATAAATAGTAATTCAATTGGATTATTTATAAATTACATTTGTAGCTCTAGACAGTTACCTTTGGCTATAATTTTATTAATATCGTTGTCTGATTGATTTTATAGTCTCAAGCATTCAGAAATCACACAAAATAAAATTAAGCAGTTTTACTACGTAAGTATTTTGGTAAGGGTTGTGATGTCCACATGTTTTTGTTGATGAAATTAAGTGGATATTTGAATTAAATGTTTTGTGAATATAGTAAACAAGGATTTGATCATCCTGTAAGTGTAACAACAGTAGATTATTATCAGGCCTTTGGTGCCCTTTGCAGGCATTTGTAAAAACGCAAATTGTTTATTTTGTATTACATTATGTATTTAACAGTGTTATTCAATGAAACCATGCTTATTATTAATTAACCAGTCTTTATTGCCTCATATTTTTTATATAATACATTTTAAGTCATGAAAACTAGAATATTAAGCCAGATGCGTTGTTGGTGGTGGTGAAATTATTAACGACATTAATGTCAACAGTCAAAAAAGTCCTCGTAGTTTTTATATAATACATTTTAAGTCATGAAAACTAGAATATTAAGCCAGATGCGTTGTTGGTGGTGGTGAAATTATTAACGACATTAATGTCAACAGTCAAAAAAGTTTCACAGGATTATGAACGTAGTTACCTGAAACCCTGTTGAAAAAAAACAGTTACTACCTGCTTTTTATAGAAAATAGAACTGAAAGACATGCCAAATTATACGGGATTCCGTTAGCAGAGCTATATGTGGGCTAAAAAGGGGGTTTCACCTGACACTTCACCCTCACACACGTTCACAACAGCTAGTTGATCTTCATTCCCAGACCTTTTTTTACCTGTGATGAAAAGATAACATACTCTAAGGGTGTAATCACTTTTATGTTTTTGTATAAAGTATATTGTAGCCTATATTTTTATGTAAAGTATAATATTATACGTATAAATGTAATATAATATAATATAATATAATATAATATAATTGTTATTATATCCGAGTTGTCTGGAACGCAGCATTAGGTTAACATTCAATAAACGAGCATGTACTACAATTACGAGTCATTCTTTTAGGTAACATTTCAGCACTTGACAAACGGATAGCGACTCCTAAGTAGCACTTAAGCACGGCTACGTGCGATTGCGTTAAGTGCATTTTTTGGGAAACGCACGTGAAACAATAACAAACGATTGTAAAATGACTCGTAGAAAACGCTCTTAAGTCCTAAGATCAATCGTTATCGAGAAACACAGCCTAGGTTGTCATGCAACAACTGTGCCTGAAATATTTTAACATTCCCATTTTAACAGCCTAATTAATTAAAAATGATAAATATGTTTTTCTCCGTTCGATATTGTGCTTGAATTCATTAGGCTACACAAAAGATATTATTCGTGTCTCCCGAAAAGAAACGCACAGACTACAAATACTCAACTAAACAAAACATTCTTTTCATGAGCTTCGCCGCAACTCGTTCACTTGCTGAAATACATAAAATAATTCAATAAATACATATTTAGAATAGCCACTTAATTCAAATAACTACTGGGGTAATTAATCAAATAAATAACGAGAATTCACTGACCAAAATCAGCTTGAAAATGCTAACAAAGACGGATCCGTAACTGAAAGGTACTCTGTTACTTCATCAGTCAGTCATGGAAGTCTGGTGGTTGATGGGCTTCTGGCAACATTAATTTCAGGAGAGAAGACCATTTTATAGATTTGAGTGCACAGGTTTGAGCGTACACATCCGAGTGAGAGAGAGCACACGTCCTGTTTTGTGCATTATATACTGTTAGATGTGTTTTGTCCACCTTTCATATGCTGTATAATTATATCACTAGGTAACAAAGATACATTAACAACACAACAAAAAAAATCTTTTAGAAGGGCCTCACTGATTAATTTTGTCTGGGGCCCCCACTTCATGTAGGTATGCCTCTGGTTCACATGATGTAAATTTTGGGTGAACGTGCAGGGAAATACCTCGAGTCAAACCACAACTCTGGGAGCCACTGCTGTACCTTCAGTGAGCATCTCTTCTGAAGCAGTTAGGTGTGGTGAGTGCTGGCGTTTCTGAGGAACAAGAAACTTAACACTAAAGCTATGTAGTAGGTGGGATGGGGGTGTTTCACACTAAAAAGAGAGTTATTTCAAAACAAAATCTATTTTCTCCTGACAAAAAAAAAATCCATATTCTCAACCTCAAAGAGCTCAGAGCTTCAGAGCTGTATTGTTTCACACAATTTAGAGTCAGACCTCAAAGATGGGCAGTAAATGTCATGACACAATGGAACTGGCTTTGAGACGTCGTGCTTTTCACCTTACTAAAGGTTAGACGTAGATGTGATGTGTGTGGTCAGTGACAAACATGTGTCAGTGGCCAGCATTACTCACCCTAGGGGCTACTCATCCCACTTGTGTACATTGGGGGAGCCCCCCTAAACCCATACCGACCCCAATAGCCTGCTATGGAATTATGGTAGACAACTGTTTAAGACTCTGGGCTAAAAAGGCAGGTTTAGTCACAGAGTATATGACCTGTATATTTGATTCTAATAAGCTGATAATTATCATGTTGTGGCCGATAACCAGTATAAATGTTGCTTAATATTGATTAAACAGTATTTGTTATTTATTTTATCTACATAAATAAATAAATATATAAAAACACACAAACATTTTTTTTTAAATGGTCAAAGTGAATCTGGCAACAGTATGAATATTTTAAACACATAAAGTATTAGTGATTTTAAAGACCAACTGTAAGTGAACTTTGATGACAATAATCTAAATGGAAAAACTGGGGAATTGAGCATGATGATGAGTTCTAAATATTCTATATCAGCCAACCCAAACAAACAAATTAATAAAAAAAAAACCTATAGATGTAATATGCATCCCTAATAGAAACATACAAATTAATTTTTTTTTTTTTATTGGTTGTAAAAACTGAAATAAATATTGTATATGTATAAGTGTGTGTGTGTGTGTGCGCGTGTGTGTGTGTGTGTGCCGTGAAAAAGTTTTTGCATATTTGTTACACTTAAAAGTTTCAGATCATCAAACCAATTTTAATATTACACAAAGATAATGCAAGTAAATACAAAATGCAATTTTTAAATGATGATTTCATTTATTAAAGCTGCAGTCCGTAAGTTTTGCCTCTTTGTCGTCATCTCTGTTTGAAAACCTGCAATTGCAGCTGTTAGCGGAATTATCTTCCTTGCATGGGTTGTGCACCGGCTTGGCTCCAGCGCGGATGAATCTAATGTTTTGAGGAGTATGTGTGTGTGGCAGTCAGTCACCACACCGGTGTGGATATTTACTGTACTTCGCAGTCTTGGAATATATGACCCAAATAAGAATTCTCACCGGATATTGTGATCTGAACAAGTAAGTAACAAGTCTGCCACGTTTGTTCTGACCAACTGAGGAAAAAAGCATTACAAGAAATCGTGCTACCAATGGTGATTAAATCTAAAGATTCTCCGAACACAAATGCAGACATGGTTTTATGTTTACGCGGCGCGATGCAACGCAACGCGTAAAAAGACAGTATAAGTCATTATAATCCGTAATTATGTCCCCACTGGCTGCCACAAATACCTCGTTTATAATTTTATATATAATATATATATATATATAATAGTTTATTATTTATTCAAGGATAAGAGAGAATTGAAAAAAAAATGGATCAAAAAAGTTCAGCAAAGTTGTCCTAAGACGAGAATGCATTTTGGTTTTAGGTTTTAGGACAACTTTGATGAAAGGTTTTGATCAAAAACTTGACTACTGTAGATTCCTAGGATCAACATTGACCTTTTTTTAATGAACATTCCTCACTTTACTGTACGTGATTCAACAGTGCATGTTATTCAAATGGAAAATATTGTTTCTTTTTATAAATAGTTTTTTTTCTTACTTTTTTAAATCTTGCCAATAGTTAATGACGTAATTTGATCCTGGTTTTTGTTACTGTAATAAACGCTATATATAGAGCATCAATTGCATGAATGATTGAAATCAAACTTACCACTGGATTTATCAAAATGCTCAAACTTCAGCCTTCATGTGCTAGTCAAAAAACCTTCTTAGAAGCATGAAACGTCCACTTTTCATGTTCCAGTCAATTCCCATTGAAAAAAACCAAGGTATGCCCAACACGTTTCTAACTGAATATCCTGTTTCACTCAAAATAAGTCATATTTTAGAAGTAAAATATATTGCGAAGGCTGTTTCATGTTGATATTAACCTACAGTCACCCTATTTAAGTGATAAGCTATTGATGTGTGGTTTTGATAAAGGTTGTTTGAATAATGACTTAACTTTTAATAATAATATTAAATCCACAGGGGAAAAACACAGGAAATTGTAGGGGTAAATGCGGCACAAGCATAAAGAAGATCAGACAAACAACTAAGGAAACACAGGACTTAAATATACAGAGCATGTACAGAAACAGGTGCAAGCTAATCCGAAATCATAGAAACAAACGAAACAAACCAGAACCAAGGAAAACAAGACCATGAACCTGACACAGATCTATCTATCAAATCAATTTAAACCAAGTGTCAACATGTCAGCTAAGCTCAGGAGACAATTGATCATGTGTGTTGATAAACTGATAAGCCTCAAAAACAGAAATAAATGGACTGACATTCAGTCATGTTCTAGTTTATAGTTCCTCATGCAAAAAAATAACAATAATAACTTATAGATACTAATGTTATATTAATAGCACAGTCCCCGTTTCAGATATATGGCATTTCACTTGCAAACTCGACAGGAACTACATGCACTGCTCATCACATCCTTTGACCTGAAGATGAGGCCACACAGACAACCTCAAAATACAGTGTGTAAAAAGAAAGGTTCAATTCAGCGTGAAATGGAAAAATCGCATTTTAGTCGTCACAGTTCCCGTACGCCGGTATTGCTGACAAGTAATCAAGCTGGTCTCCATTGGCTTCTTCATCTCACTGTTGCAAACCCACAAGTTACAGCGAATTTCACGATAAACCACGACTGGAGAGTTCCCCGTTCAAGATTCATTCATGACACATTCAGTGCTCACTATCTGTTTCTTGTTTTCTCCTTCTCTGTCTCTCTCTTTCTCACTCTACGTTTCTCTCAACCACAACTCTTGACATTCATTGCTCTTCTGACTAGCCGTGTTTACAGAGATCAGTCTGGTGTCAGGTTGTGGCAACTGGGAACTACTTGTCATTCATGCATTTTGTGTAAGTCCTAGTCATTTTGATAGTTATTCTTGTTCAAAGTAAACTATTATATACTTTAATTCAGTTTTGCCCCAGTCATACTAACTTGCCTAATTAGGACTGGATTTTTATATTTTGTGCAAGTAAAACATGCAATTAAAGAGCATTAACTAATCATATACACTTTGACTAGGCTTGACATACAAATGAAAATAATTTAGGCCAATAATAATTTGAAGACCATTCACTGCTGCATTTGAAAGCTGAATGTCTTCACATATCTGCTCAGGAAGCTTGTCACACTGAAAGGGGGTGTACGTAAAGGTTTCTGAGAACTGATGACCCACGGCAGACTTGTTGTAGTTAGGTTTCGTTAGGACCCTTGCAAAGGTGGTCTACACATTTTAAACACATGTATGTGGTGGGCATGACTCAGACTTAGAAGATGACAATTTGATTGGTTTCTTTGATTGATCCCTTATATGGTCCTTACAAACTGCAATGTTTTAAAGATTTGATACTGTTGAGTCAAACTAGATCCGTACTGTTCACACCCTGCAGTTTCCGAGCATTTTAAACAGTGGTCCACTTATTTTAACTTTTGAGGTAGAGTTGGCCTGCTTATGTGTTCACCCCTTAAGGTCTTACTGCTAACACCAAATGCCACCTTGATAAAATGTTGTACTACAGTTAATTATCTACTTGTACTATGAAACTTTATACATCAGCTGTCCAAAAATTAAAGTGGTGCTTTAGGAAACTATCAAAGGGGTCCTTATTAGTCAGACTGCACTATCCCTTTAATTTTGATTGAATGTAAATGCAAAAAAAAAAAGAATAGTTCTTGTCTGTGAAAAACTCACTGTGTATTGCCAGAGTGCTTCTATGGAGTTGCTAAGGTGTTCTGAGTTTCTGATTTTAGCACCTGTGCAGTTTTTAGGGTGTTTTGGTAATTGCCAAATCAAAACAGTCACCTTCCAAGAATCTATGAAATTATTCTCCCTAGATATGACTGAAATCCCCTTAAAGTCATGATGAAATGGAAGTAGCAACAGATCTTTTCTTCTGTATTGTGTGACATACAGTGTAACAGATTATTGAAAAAGAGAAAAAAAAATAGAGCAGGACTTGATTCTATCCATCAGATGTTGATTGGAGTTTGAAATGTGGGTGTTGCAATCAAAAATCAGCGTGAGCTTGCAGTTGATAGTAAAGTTTTTGGGTACAACATATGTCACCAGAGAGAAGTCTTCCATTTTACTAGAAGATTGAGCATTCTGATAAAAACATTATGAGGTCAAAGAAATTAAATATGAAACATATGGATGAATCATTCACAGTTAGATCTATAACACATTTACAAAATAGATGGGGTGAGATTTCATTTCATTTCGAAGTCTAAAGGGTTTCAGTTTTGTTGTCAACGAGGTAAAAAAACAACTATTAAAGGGCACCTATTATGCAACATTTACTTTTACATCCTGTTTGAACATAAATGTGTGCTGGCAGTGTGTGTACACAATAGAGTAGCACGATTCTGGATCTGAATCACAATTGTTTTTGTCTTAAATCGAGATCACGATTCTGAACTAAACAAAATAATAATATAAAATAATGTGTGACAAAATGTTAATTGCCTCAGTCTATTTAAAAGTGTTTAATTAATTTTAATGAATTATTAAACATTAAAGGGGTCATCCAATGCTAGTCCCACGATTGTTTGATTGACAGTAGCGTTTCAGCACAGACTGGACTGGCGTCTTACCTTAGACCCGCCCTGAGTGAGCTGTCATCAGTCCGCCTTTGTTTCATCACCGGAGCTGATGTAGACAAAAATGACTCCATAGCGATTGAAGTGTTTTGTTGTTGGATGTAATAATGAACTTAGCAGTCATCATTTATTCCCGACATCTGAGCCGATGAAGACGCAGTGGATTACGTTTGTTTCTGAAGGGAATGCGCCCCCCTATCTACATAAATGCGTTTATGATCGCGCGAATCATTCGTGATCCAGCTTCACCTCCAGAAGAAGTGAGTATAAGGTTTTTTAATGAATCTTTGCAAATCGCCTTTCCTAATAATGTGCTAATTAGCAAGTTTCACGATGAATGCGGCTAAAGTAAACAGTCTCTCTGAGAGAGGCTCGGAAGAGAGAGGCGGGGTCAGCACAGCAGAGCTCATTAACATTTAAAGGAAAATGCAACAAAACGGCTTGATCTGAAAAGAGCTGTTTTTGACAGGGTAAAAAAGGTGTTTTTTACACTACCATTGAGAAAGTTTAACCAAACTATGTTACAGACTTTTCATTAAAACCCTAAAGAATCATATCAACTTGTGGAAAATGGGCATCGGATGGCCCCTTTAATATAAATATATGTATTTAAAATATAATATATTTAATACACCTATTTTTTATATTAAAATTATGAAAAAATGGTTTGAATGGATGATTCAATGACTCACTCATAAATACTTGTTTCTTTACTGGATGAATCAACGTTTTTGAACGAATCTCTTGAATGATTCAATGACAAATACATTTTTAACAATCACTTGTAAACGATGCAATCGACACAAACGTTATTTTATTACTTTCAAAAGTGGATTTTGCTCTTGGATTTTACTACCATAGACATCAACATTTATAACCGAACTATAAACTTTCATCCCAGTATTTCTGTGATAATAGAAATATTAAGAAATAATATTGTGTAGCTGAAAAGACCGTTTATGAAGCTGTTTCTTACCTAAACACTGTTGAACCTTACCTCGTTGTCATTTAGAAATGAGATCGCGGGGGTGTTTGAATCGAGATTGCGATCTTTTAACGATTAATCGTGCAGCTCTAGTACACAACCACCCTATAATGATAAAAATCCACATGCTTGTTTTTTTAATCCCCATAAATCATAAGCAGTGTCTCAGAACAAGCGTTCGTAGAATCCGTAAATTGTGACGTCACATTTTACACGCCCTTCCCACGACTGTTGACGGACACTGCCGTATTAGCAGAGACCCCGCCCTGAGAGAGCCACACACAATCCGCCACGTTTATCTTCACGCTAGAGCATTTAAAAGCAGCACTCAAGTAAGAAATTTCTTTTTTATAAAACCTATAGAAATTATTCAGTTCAGAGCAGTAAGTGATTTTCTGTTTTTATTTTATTGTTTGGCTCATATTAGCAATGTAGACAGTAGTGTAGGTACTGTGTATATTACACTAATGTCTTAATACATTACACTTAATACACAGATCTAATATAAACATGCGATATCTTTCCCAGCTGTTTACCTTCACAGACATAACCAAATGTGTTTTTGTAACTTATGCATGTTTTTAACATAAACTTGTGTGTATTTGACTATTTAATCGCACTAAGACATAAAGAACTTAGTTTAGTACTCGCATGCCGTGTGACAGCCTCTTTTGGATTAGTTCGGAGATTTCTTGAAATCTACCATCCTCTCATTTAATTGGAAGAAAGAAATACAAATATTATCAATACCAAAGTTAAACACCATAACAACCCAGGGCCTAAAATGATCACCCACCATGCGCCAAAAGGGAGTAAAAACTGGCATTGGTGAGTATATTATTAATAATAAAAACTTTACAGTTGAGTAGCATTATAGTGATTTTTCCTTAATCAATTTGTTTCATTTTTAAATAATAATAATAATAATGATAAGAAAAAAAATTTTTTAGATGTGTTTCCCCTATTTGTCCTGCCTGTTTTTAATGAAATAATGACATACAGTTACATGGCCGGAAAATTTCCCCAATACACCAGCCATTGGCAGAAAATGTTAGTTTTAGCCCCTCTTACAACCCTTTCAAAGTGTGCCAATAAGTTTCAAGGTGTTTCAATAAGTGAAAATATTATCTAAGCAAGGAGCTCATATAAACATGTTAAGAGTCAGAATAAAGGGGTCTACAAATGCAAAACACTGGAAGAAAAAGATTTTAGTTAGTATTTACTAAGTTAGCATCTGTGAGAAAAGTATGGATATACAGGAGAAAAGTTAACTCAAGATTTATAATTGCAGACATAAATCTGAAAACACTGTTCAAATGGTCACTTATGCACAAGTAGCTCAGCAAATTATACAGAACATTACACTTGATGCAGTTTCCTTCAGTCAGGGTGAGCTCTTTAGTAGCATTTGCAGACACATTCCTGACAGTTTTTAATATCAAGTATTAATAGTAAATTAAAAGTACCGGACCACATGCGTTTAAATATACATTCTACATTTAATCCACTTTTCTTTGTTTAGACCTCTGCTAATCCCAACTCTAACCTCAACTGCAAACTGCTCACTTTGTTCTCTCCAATTTAACATGCACACACACACACACATTCACACATGCACATTCACAGATGATGCAGGCTATTTCAAAGTGACTCAGCTGCAAGAGGGGTCGTGGTCAAAATCGCAAGTGTGTGGGTATCAATATGTACGTGCTGATGTCCTAGTGTGATCTGTATACTGTGGCTTTTGTTATGAATGTCAAGCCCCTTAACTCACTTTACAGGTGGTCTCTGCTCTCCGATTGTAGTTACAATGACATTTAAACACATTATGCACTCATCAACGTTTGCTTAACAAGTTATGTGCTGGCAGTGGTTTTGTACTCACAGTCTGAGGGTCCTTTAGGTGCTTTTTTGCAAATTCCAAGTGTGTTTTCATGTGTCTTCACTGAGGAGAGGATTGAGTCTGGCCACACTGTCATAAAGCACAGATTGGTGGAGTGTTGCAGTGATATTTGTCCTTCTGTAGGTTTCTCCTATCTCCACATATGATCATGGAGCTCAACTAGAGTGACCATCAACTTCTTGGTCATCAGTCTAACCAAGGCCCTTCTCCATCAATTGCTCAGTTTGGCCAGGAGGCCAGCTCTAGGAAGAGTCCTGGTTGTTCCAAACGCCTTCCATTATGGATAATGGAAGCTGCATTCTTCTGTGAATCCTGTCTCTGAGCTCTACAGGCAGTGTTTTTGACTTCAGGGCTTGGTCTTTGCTCTAATATGCATTTTCAACTGTTAGACCTTTTATTAAGGTATGTGTGCCTTTCCAAATCATACCCATTCAATTGAATTTGCCACAGGTTAACTTCACTCAGAGTGTGGTAACATTTACAAGCAATATGAATGCTCCTGAGCTAAATGTCAACTGTCCCAGATAAGGGTATGAATACTTATGCAATGGAATCATTTAAGTTGTTATCTTTAATAAATTTGCAAAGATGTTAAAAACATGTTATTTGCTTTGTCATTATGGTGTATGGAGTGTAGATTGATGTGGAAAAAAAGTAATTTAAAGCAGTTTAACATAAGGTTGCAACATAACAAAACATGAAACAACTGGGAGTTTGAATACTTTTGCAAGGCACTGTGTGTGTGTATATATATGGCTTGGATTTTTCAGGTTTTGCAGAGATTATGATTCTGACTGTGACTTTAGGATCCGCATAATGCCATTGGCAAAATAGAGAATCTCAAGACTTATGACAAAGCAGGCCTTTTAATTAGGCTGGTTTAAAGGAAGTGCCACATTTCATGATAGTTTCCATGATAGTTTAAAGTATTGCACATTATAATTTGATAAAGATCTCCAGCCTCCACTGCAATGACTGATAAGATTATCTCAAATAACAATTTGCACACCTTCGCTTTCATTTTCTTCATGTTATTGTTCTTATCTGGTGGGTTGATTTGCTCATTAACCAATGCCACCAATTTTGCAAAATATGTTTATATAATCAGTGTGGGTACAGAGAGATGCATGTGTAAAGTCATGTTTGTTCAGAGAGATGAGGAGTTGATAAAAGAGGTGAATCTTCAATGTTTTTTTCAGAGTTTCGCTTGTGGCCAGAGTGACAGTCCTCTTCATTTCACCTTTTCTTTCATGTTAAACTGGCTGTTTTCCATAACATGATATTTTGTGATTATGGGAACAAGTGTGGGCAGTTGCATAAAAAACTGGCACACAAAAAAAGCAACAACACACATTTACTAAGGTAGGTTATTAGCAAATAGTAGAAAGAAATAATGTTTCCACTATTCTGTTCCAGATAAAAGTTTAGGAGAAGCTTATTAATCTGTTCAAAAACACCAAAGCATATAAGTATAGTTGCTTACCTTACTCCCATTATAATTAAGAATTTAAGAATTAGATGGACATGTGAACTTGTGAATATTACTCTGAAAAAAATGTTATAGGATTTACTTAGCTACAATTTTCACTAAGAAATTGCTCATAAATTTCACATTTAGTAAAAAATATAAAGTTACATTGAATTAAATGTGAAATTTTGAAGTACAAAGACTTAATTAGTATTTTCTTGTAAAACATACCCCAGCAATCCTTTGTTTTAATTACAATGGAAAAATATTTTTTTATTTACTTTGAAAACTATTTGTTTCAGTGTAGCTGAATATTAGTTGCAGTACGCTTTCATGTCCCCATCATAAATGTCTTTATGTATCTGATAATATTAAACTCACAATTTATGAATATTGAAATCATACTCATTTTATCACAATATCACTTATAAGGGAACATGTATTGTAATTTTTGTCATGTTCACAGGTGCTTTCTACTGTTTATTTCTCTTATCAAAATGATTCAAACAAAATTAGTTTTCTTGGAAATATCATAATCAATCAACTTTCTGAGCTTGACCAATTCATATTTCTGCTGCTATCAGGAAAGGTTTCAATGGACAAATAAATCAACAGCACAGATGCATTTGATTTCTAGAAAAAATGGTGAAAGAAAGGAAGCAAAAAAGCAAAAGAAGACCAATCACAGATGTCTGAGGTGTAAAGGGGAGGGGCTGGTTTGACTTTAGAGGTGGCCTTGCTAGATCTCACCCACATGTAGGCTTCCACTGGTCGATGACACCTCTGGTTGAGGTCGCGATGCATGTTAATGCATCTCTGTTGACTTGCTCGCAGCAGGACGCAGCCTCTACCTTGATCGCATAGGTACGTCTTTCAAAAGTTTGTCAGTCAGGCTCTTCTTCTTTTCCACCTTCTAGTGTCATCTTGCCATTTCTCATGTTGTCTGCTGTCTCTCTACCTCTTCCCCTCCCCCATCACCAAGTGCCGTGCTTTCTATATCTGGAAAAACATCTTTTGATTACAAAAGCATCCGTGCAAGTGTCTGATTGTGTGTGTTGAGGTCTTTTCTGACTGCAGGCCCGGAGAGGATGTGTCACTGCAGACAGGTTTTCCCCTGTTACTCATGGGCCTCTTTCTCGCACTGTGTCGCTTTATGTGGGCCTGACCATTGCACTTTTGCAGATTTCTAAAGTTATCACCTGCATTTGAGTGCCTGTTACATAGTCTATAGGTTCCTCCTTCACTAGTGGGTGAGATTTTTGTTGATAGCGCTTACAGATGGTTGTGACCAGGGGTAATGCCTTTTGTTGGATAGGCCTAGTTGTTTTGACATCTGATGTACTATAGTTTCGTACAATGAAGGAAAGGGTTCGGTTTGGTAGTGGGACAGAGGGTAACCTGCGTTTCAGATTCAGACATTCACAGTCCTGCATGGCAGGTAAGTCAATTGCTCATTGCACTATTGCAGAATTTGCAGTCATTTGAGTCAAAATCGCATCGCAGTTACAGCACATCTTCCTCAGTTTCATTCTTCTTATTCTCACACTCAAATGAGAATTCAACTGCACCAGGGCTTTAAAAGAAATGGGTGAAGAAAGAATAGGAACTGGTGAGGTATCATTCACTGCGACGTGCTTTGTTTGGCGTATTGTAAAACTTAAAAAAAAATTGCAACGCTTTCAGTAATTTCTTGGTGTTTCAATTTGCATTTCATTTAGCGTTGCTAATTTTACTGTTGTCATAAACAGAATATAAACAACAAAGCACTGTTTTTTTGTTTGTTTTTTAGTTGCTGGAGTGACTGTGATTGCGATAGCTGTAGAAAATACAGCAAATGCAGTAGGCTAATGCATGAAACGGTTAATGAATATTTTATTGTTTATTTAGGCTATTTTAGATTGAGAATTTAGAATATGCTTAGCATACGCTATACAATATGCTTAACATACAGTACATAACTAGATCATTTTTGACAACATTTTTCAGCTTTGATTCTAAATTTCCAGTGCCTTCTGCAAAGCAAAAACAAGAACAAGAGACGCATTTAGGTTGGTAGCTTTGGCAATATTATATTCATTTTTGCATGTCGAAGGACTAATAAATGGCATACTGTATTCTAAGCTTCATCTTTGGTGTAGGCTAGATTAAGTATAGTAATATGACTCACTTATATTTATGACACAATAGACTTTTAATATTAGAGTATAATACATGACTCATCTGGCTTTTTTTTTCAGAAAAAAGGTACACACACACAAGCTAATGCTACAAACAAAGGTGCAAAGGAGAAGAAGTCTATTTTGTTGGCAGCTGAGTATATTCAGGTTTAAATGAATAGTTCACTTAAAATTGAAAAAAAAAAAAATTATGTCATATACTTACACCCTCATGTCGTTTCAAACAAAATGTCGTGTACATTGTACATCCGCACAATGAAAGCCAATGTAGTTCAATGTGTTTGGACACCAGTGTCCTTCAACGGTCTTCATTTGTGAAGAAGACATACAGATGCGGAACGCCATGAGCGTGAGTAAATGACGACAGCATTTTAATTTTTGGGTAAACTATTCTATTACGTTTCTTAGTTCTAGATCACATAAGTTGTGTTAGCCAGAAATAAAGTAAACTCTCAACAGTTAATTTGGGCACACACCTGTGTGGTATAATGCCTCACAATATTAACGTCGAGTTGTTTCGTTTTTTTTTTTTTTCATGCTTTACTGCTTGTGTGTGTGTGTGTGTATGATGCATGTGTGTGTCTCACTTTTAACCAGTTTAGCATCAATTCTAGTAATTAGAACATCAAGCACCGTCATCTCAGTACAATGTGTTCCACACAATCCGTCACCGTTGCGTCCTCGCTGAGGGGGAGTGATTGTATCAGCATAAGTTTTTGCAGGCATTCGATACTCTACGACTTTCTTGTTTGCGCATTCGTCAGATCGACGACAAAACATACAGTGCCGACTGAGATACTTGCGTCTTGAATCTTGTACATCTTGTTACTGTCCCAAGACGGAAATTTCATATTCCAGGACGGTCATGTTTCTTATTTGGAGTGTCATTCTTTGTACGCATTTCCAGATCGAGTATCAAAACCGTTTTTCCCCCACACAGTCCGCATCACTTTCTGCGTAATTGTGAGGAATTAGAACGCAGCTGACATGTACTGTAATCAAACGCTTCACCAGACACCACATCACACTGCTACTACAGTAGATGCATATCTAAACCGACCTACTGTATGGCTTTGATACTGTTGTTGTTGATCAAACAAACTTGAACTCTTACGAGTCTCAGCGTACCGGCATTAGTCAGAGTTTCACATTCTGAAGAGGTCTGTGGCGTCATCACAAAAGCTCCAAAACAAAATTTCAAAGGTGATGCAAAATGCGAAAGGGCCTTTGCCGCCTGACATGACCAGACATGTCCGCCTCTGCGTTGTGCCATACGCAGACAATGCAATTCCAGTTCATGGTTGAATGTATTGTGAGATAGAAATGATTAAACATTGCTTAGAGTTTCATTTTGTGAATTAGATTGTCTGCCTGATGTATGAAAGTAGGTTAGAGGTGTTGTGACGCTGATGAGTTCAGGAAAAAACCCTGCTGAATTCTTCTGAATATGTCTTTCACAATCTCTGAAATTAAGTCAAATGGCTTATATTGCTAAGTGTATTTACCTCTTCGGGCTTATCTAAGTTTCAGTCTTTCTTTTGGTCTATCTGTCTGAAGGCTACAAGATCTCTTTTTTCCGTTTAAAACAGCTGAACAATGAAAGGTTTGATCAGTCCTCGGATGCATGTAAAAAGTCTGGTTAAGATTGATCATCTTATTCATGACTGTTAGACATCTAGACATTGATATCTCAACATATGTGTCATCAAATGAGCAGACAAGAATAGTTTATTTGAGTTCGGGACAATTAAAGTTCGGGCCTATAAAACTTTTTTTTACTTTTTCTTTGTTTTGTTTTTTTACTATTAATCATCTATTTTTACCTAAGCCAGATGCATACATAAATCAAAGAATGAATAAACAATAGTCAATCAACCTGACAAGTCAATAAATAAGAAAATAAAAAGATAAACAATTAAAATATAATCAGAGAGATGGGTACTATTTTCTACATTAAAAAAAAAACTATATTACCATTTGTTCTTATCGATTGTACTTAGGGGATCGAGGGCTTTTACAAAGGCATGGTCCCGAACCTGGTGCGAGTCATTCCAGCGTGCTGCATCACCTTTTTGGTGTTCGAAAATGTGTCACGCTTACTTTTGGGCGAGTATCACTAAAGCTTCAGGTACGCACACATCAAACGCAACTACGGACCAACTCAACGCAATATACCAGGATGTGTGTGTGTGTGTGTGTGTGTGTGTGTCAGAGACGAACAGGAATACCAAACGTTTCCTGTTTAACTCTGAACTGGACGTGCAGACAAAACTAGCATTTAACGTCTGCACTGAATGAAAAGAAGAAAATACAGGTGCATTTATATATATACGTATATGAGATTGTTGTATTGTTGAGTTTATTGAGAGAGTATCCATGTTGTCTTGAATATTCAACCACAAAAAGATTTTTCAAGTCATTTCAAGATTTGAATTGATTTCAAGTAGTCAGTGACAAGAACGGCTCGTGGAAAAGTGGATTCAAACCATCCTGTGACAATGCAACCAAACACAGTATTGTGTATGCAACCAAACATACCAAAAAAATTTTTTTTTTTTTTTTTTTTTTTTACGATATTTTCGACAGGAAGCCACATTATAGTCAGCTAATTTCAGCGGAACACCATTAGCCTGGTAAACTTTTTTAACGAATTCAGCAACACATTTACAGTCATAACCAAGAGCAAACACCACAAAATCTGATCTTGCTTACCTTTGAAGTTTTTTTTTTTTTTTGCATCAGTTAATATCACCTCTCACTAAATATTTAATCATTTTAATATTTAAAAGTGCAAACAAAAAATTTTGTAAGCGTTTTATATATTAGATAAAAAAAAAAAAGTATTCTCAAACTTTCGTCTTTGTCTGTACAGACCAAGATAGTAAGGCTTGACTTATTTAAATTATTAGATTTTGGAACTGAGGCCACGCAGTCTTAGAAAAACTTACAGTTGCTTGAAATGGACTTTTATCCAGATTCTAAGTTTAAAATGAAAAATCATGTTCTCTACAATATTTTACTTCAATAAAATATTATTTGTGTAATATACTGTAGTGCCAAGCAAGGTTTTTTTTCTTTTCATTCATTAAATAGTAGTAAATCCTGAAAAGCTTTTTAAACAGCATTGAAGGAGTTCACACTTGTTGACTGCTTTACCTTCACTATCCGCTTCAACCTATCCATAAAAAAAAATCAAAAATAGTTGTACAAAGTTTTGTACAAAAGTTCATATGCAAAAATTGTATTTATCTACAAAACTATTTTATAACGTCATTTTTAAGTTGAGAAACAAATTCAGTCATGCGTGTCAAACTTTTGACGGGTAGCGTATATGCTTGCATTTGTGTGTGTGTGTGTGTGTGTCTATGAATGTGACTTAGGTGATGCTCTTCTCTTTCTGTACTTTCCAACGGACACATTTTCCCCAACCAGCCCCCTTTTCCACCTACAAGAATTATCTTTCTACAGGCTCCATTAAAATGGGGAACTAATAACCGTCTGTGGTTCCACTGCAGTGGAATAAGTCAAGTCAAGTCTGCTTTATTGTCAATTCTTCCACATGTACAGCACATACACACAGAGAATTGAAATTGCGTTACTCTCAGACCCTTGGTGCATACAGGTAACACTAACAGTAGAACATAAATACAGATATACAGATTAAGTATAAAATACAACTATACAAATATACAAATAAGGTCAAATGTAAAAAAAATATATATAAAATATATATATAAAGCAGCACACGGCACATGGCAGATAGAGTGCAAACCAGTGAAGTAAACAACAGTGCAGATATAATATATAATGATTTGTAGTGCATACTGTGAATAACAGTAATTATGCAATAAAGACAATTATGTTATCATTGTAATGAAACATTTTGGGGTATGAATAATACATATTTTAATATAATTAAAATTGAATTGTATGACCTATAGATGTGCTTATGCTCATAAAGATCTGTCAGTCACTCATTTAAATAATTCAAGTGTTTATTTTTATTAGAGTGTTAATTTTAAGTGTTTGAGCCAGTATAAAAGCACAGAAGCACCATGTGCACTAAATACTGGATATGTTGGTGGAGTGTTTTGGAACACAACACTTACTATCAAGGCCGAAACTGAGGGGAGCCCCCCATTTGTCCCCGACTTTACAAACAGTAAACATGAAAGTCAGTCATCGCCACCCTCAGAGCAGGATGTTCTATTTCAGTCTCATTTTTAGCCAAAGTCTGTTCCACTCCCTAATTTGCCACACACACAAACAGGTGCCCCATTGAGACAGAGATCTTTATGCGTCTTTTGCTCAATCAATGCTGAAACGAAACATCTGAGAGCAGACGCTGTTTTCTTTACCTATACACGCACAGGGAAACAGTACAAGCCGCCCACACACCATTTTAGACATTATATCACATTTCATGGTTAAACATCCCAAATAATGTGAAATTTATGAGAGCCTGTTAGACTAATGTAATACATTTGGTAGAGCATATTATTAATATTATTTTGATTCTATATACTTGAGTCGCATGGGCTTTCCTTCACACTGTAGACGTGCTGCAGGCTGCTTGACTCCGGCAAAGGAAACCATTGTCTGCTTGCATTGTTTCCTGCTACCTGAACACAAAACCTTTGTTCATACAGTTTTTGGTCGTAGACAGAAGGAGGGGATGTAAGTCTAAATTGATTTTCTTAATCATTTGATACAACAGATTTGATCAGTTTGAATGGCAGTTTGTTGGGCTACGGAGTGAGTGCTGTATATCAATATTTGTTCATATATTTTCTCTACATATACTTCACACCTACTCATTTCTCAGTATTTTTAAACGCTGAACCATCAGGTGCATCCTGGGATGCATTTTAAGCATTTAAGCATTTAAGTTCCTATAAACATTTATAGACTGCTTTTCCTTCACAATACGGTCCATAAAAAGTGTGTGCGGAAAGTCATACCTAAGCATATATGTGCATTCATCTAATCTACTAATTTAAATTATTTAGGCTGAAGCATTTACATTAAACGGTTTGCAAGATTGTATATTCGAAAATTCTGTGAAGTGTGTTTTAAAACTGAAATAGTAGTGCCCTTTCTCCTAAATAATGACACAAATGTGATAACACACCGAGTCTAACAGAGGTTATCAGCAGTAACACCTGAGAGCGTGTGGGTTTCTCACGGACCTTTACCTGCTGGTCCGAATTAGCTGTGGTCTAGCCAACACACTAGAATGTGTTCAAATGCAGCTCCAGAAGTGCAACTGAACCTGCAGGTGTTAGCTGACCTGATCAACAAGTGGTTTAAAAAAAAAACACCAGCGGAAAACGCAGTTTTGAAGATATATGTTGGTGATGAATAAAGTCCTAAATGCGATCGTCTACGCTAGTTACGCATGGAAAATATGGAAATCTTTGAATGGGCGCTAACATGACGACATTTTCCACAGGAAGCCAAAGGTTCAAGAGGAGAGGGAGATATGCTGCAGACACTGTGGTAAACCAGCCCTGGAAAACCCCTGGAGGCCAACGACTGGGTCATCAACCTCAGGTAATATGTTGTACAAATACACAAAAATGAATCTAGACACTCTTATCTGCCCAGAATTTAAAAAAAAAGGCATATAGATAATCATACAGACGCTTGCAGAAACACAAAATGCACGGCAGAGTTGCAGATTTGGTCTGGGATGCACCTACTTTTTACGTAGATCAGAGGAATGGATGCATGCAACAGGATGTAAATGTTGTGTATCTCTCAAAGAGCTGAAAGATGGTGGCTGTTGCCTCTCTTCCGCTGCCAGCGGTAAAAAAAAAAAAAAAGAAGGATAGTAGACAGTGGAAAAAATGCAAAATTCATTCATGCATCAATGAAAGTTCAGTTTATCCGTTTGATTTCTTTGAAATCTTTCCAAAACAATACAAAGCCAAAATTTCCCATTAAAATCTTTTTTTTTTTTTCCATTTTTACACAATGCATTTATGCATTTAGCAGACACTTTATCCAAAGTGATTTACAATAGAGGAGCATAGGCAATCTGTTACAAATCCACTCCAGGTTTATTAGAAAGACTAGGGAACAAGCCTAGACCAGAATTAAAATGCAAAGGAAAAATAAATATTATTTGATATTTATTATTTTATTGATTTTTAAATCACTTACTTTATTTTTCATTTTATATTTATTATTATTATATGATCCTTTTTATCATTCCTATAGCTCAAACAGTTGACCAAGGTCATGATTTTGAATCCCAGGGAATGCATGACTTTTAAATCTATACTTTCAATGCAATTTAAAGTTGCTTTGGATATTTCATAATTAATGCTTGCACCCAGCATTATAAATGGCTTAAATGTGAATGGCATTGCCACTTTGATAATGTATTTAATTCTCATGCATTTATTTACAAGAAGGCACCACAGGTGCACTCTTCAAATTGATGTAATATTCAGAATTGAATGTACACCTCAAAGTGTTCAGATGCTTTCTGATTGTCAAACATTAATGCAGTGAATTATACCTATAAATATTGTTCTAGGGCATCTGTGTGAACCTGAAGGAAATGACTTCATACTTCAGATTTAAAAAAAAAACTCATGTTGACACCATTTAACGAAAGTGAAGTTAGTTCTGAGAAACGCTCCTGCTGTGCAGATGCCGCTTGGCATCTAATGCAAAAACATTTGTGCATTGTAAGTTCATCTAGTGTCCAAATACTTTTTAGGGGTTACTGCGTAGTCTCAATGGTGGTTGTGCTTTGTCCTAGTTTACATAATGTTCTCAGGACACAAAGACATATGCGAATGACCCCTTACCTGCTAAACTGGGGTGTAAAGCTGTGCGCGAGAGAAAACTGTGGCTTCTGAATCGTGGTGCATCAGCACAGTCCTGCGGTCGATCAGCTCTGTGCTTCATGGTGGTTTGTATACAGTACCAAAAGAGAAGTGTTGACTTGTTCTTTTTTCATCCAAATTGGGGTTAGAGCGCTTTTTAAGTGTGTGCAAGCATATGAGCGACTGAGCATTTTGGGGTGAGAATGATAGTAACACATTTTTATGAGATGTTATCTTTAGGAGACTATGTAATTTAGACAGTATGTGTTATATCACATACATGTGAGTAGTTGTGGTTTAAAATAAATATAAATTCATACCTTTTAGCTTTTTTTTACCCAAAAATGAAAATTAGCTGAAAATGTACTCACCCTAATGCCATCCAAGATGTAGAGTTTGTTTCTTCATTATAACAAATTGAGAAATATAGCATTACAGCACTTGCTCACCAATGGATCCTCTGCTGTGAATGGGTGCCGTCAGAATGAGAGACCGACAACAGCTGATAAAAACTTCACTGTAATCCACAAGTAATCCTCACTAATCCATTCCATCAATTAACGACTTGTGAAGCAAAAAGATGCTTGTTTGTAAGAAACAAATCCATCAAGGCATTTTTAACTTTAAAACCATTGCTAAAGTACAAGTCATTTATCTATAATACTGTTTTGACCAGTGAGAAATCCTAATCAGGACAGAAATATGCACAGATCAAGCACTGTTCACGAGTGAAAAAAAGTCTAAAAAACATGTCAGTGGATCTTGATGTGAGAGGACAACAGGGGATAGACTTGTTCACTGAAGGACGTGTTGTAATATGGATTATGGACTTTTGTTACAAATACAAGTTTACTAGTGGCAGTTTAGAGGTAAAACGCCTCGATTTTTTTCATGTAGATTACTTGTGGACTATCATGTGGATTACTTGTGAATTATCGTGATGTTTTTATGAACTGTTTGGACTCTCATTCTGACGGCACCCATTCACTGCAGAAGATCCATTGGTGAGCAAGTGATGTAATTTCTCCAAATTTGTTCATACGAAGAAACAAATTCAACTACATCGTGGATGGCCTGAGGATGAGTACAAATTTGAGTGGACTAATTCTTTAACTGTGGTGGACTTTTTTTTTTTTTTTTTTAACCAAGCATATTTCATGTAGTCTTGTCGTAATCGTTATAGGGTCATACAATTGCATGTCTATAATTACACAAAATAGAAGGGTTGTAGTGCATTAACAGCATGTCAACAACATGTGTATTACAATCTGAAATATAAGATGAATATTTTCTTCAACTTTAATGAAAATGTTTGCGACAATCTAAAAGTGCGGTGGCATATGACTCATTCAACATGACAACATTAGGTTCATATAGGCTACGCCAACTAAAGTCATTTTAGGTTACCAGCTGCACAGTTTCTACTTTTTATAGATTTTGGTTTTATAAAAATGCATCAAACAACGTATATCCTCAGTTTTAAGAATGTTCAACGCCACCTTTTCGAACAGCAAACTTGTGCTGTAAAGGCACAGGTTTCTGCAGAAGTTTTATATTACTGTGCTGCATCCTGAGTTAGTGTATGTGTGTGTATATGTGAGAGAGAGTGTGGGGTATGTGGGAATGTGTGGGTGTTTATATATATATATGTGAATACAATGTCAGACGTGGGCACGTATGTTTGCTTTTGTTTCACACTACTTTTTCAACGAGCTCAGAAGTATAAGCTTACACAACCTTGCAAGCGTCCATATGATTGTCACAACCGAGGTCTTCGCGAATATAAAGACAGAAAGTGTTAACCATGCTTTTTTTTCACATTTTTAGCTTTACAGGAGAGGATGTGGTGTGTATGTATGAGTGTGTGTGTGTGTGTGGACAGGGGGAGAGCTATAAACTAGGCCGCACACCAAGAGAGAGTTGCCACAGGATGTGTTTATCTAAAATTGGGCCCCTCGGCTGCGCACTACCAAAGCTCAGATGTCACTTTATTTTTGACCATAAATCAATTTTAATCTTGCCCCTTTAACAGTTAATAGAAAATAAACATTTGGTTGCTTTATTATTTTAACAGACCTGGATATTTACCAGCAAGAATTTCCGAATAGGAAATAACAAGCAGTCTTTTTTTTTTTTTTTTTGCATTTAGCAGACGCTTTTATCCAAAGCGACTTACAGTGCATTCAGTCTATACATTTTTTTACCAGTATGTAAATTTCTCGGAAAACTTCTTAAGACCGTATTTTTAACTAGTCTCCCCAAGTCAGACATCACAATGTCAGACCTCATATTTTGTGTCCCTCAATCCTCATTTATTCAGTTTATAACATTAATGTACACTTTGATGTACATTGTTTAACTGTGTAAGGATATTAGCAACTGGAATCTTGTATAATTGGGTCCACATTTAAAATCTGTTGTATTTAAATTAGGAACTTCATAGAAATGTTATGACATTTTAAACAAATTATGTGAATAATAAATACTTATAAAATGTACAAAAGCCCTAAAAGCCATACATTATTCTTTATAATTTCAACTTTAGACTTTTTTTTTTTGTAAGAAAATTGTGCAACATTTTTCTTACCAGCTGCAAACCATTTAATCAGCGTCTGCACATCATGCACACATCTACATTGGCTGAAAATGACCACATGTTTAGATATGTATTCAGTGATAAAGATGTGGTCTCCTTCTCAAGTCATTTGAAAGTGGTACAAAGGAAAATTAACTTTGTATAAAAAATGCATTTGTATAAAGGTCACTGGATGCAATATTTCCTTGCATCCAGTGAAACACACAAGATGCTCAACATGCTCATGTTCATGCAGCTCAAAAGCTGCTGTCATTAAAACAAAGTAAAAAAATAGTATTATTATTAAATATCGTAATAAATCAGTTTTACTAGTGCTTTTAGACTTTGGTTTATATTTTAATAATCACAAATATTTTTAGGTGCACTTTTCTGTTTTCTGTAATAAACAAGCTAAATTATTTTGGTCCCACATTAACAACAAGCAATACATTTGTTACAGTATTTATTCATCTTTGTTAATGTTAGTTAATAATACAACTGTTCATTGGTTCGTTACATATAAATAGATACAACTTTTGATTTAATAATGTATTAGTAAACTAACATTTAGATTAACAAATGCATTAGAGGTATTTTTCATTGTTAGTTCATGTTAGCTAATGTAATTAACATATTTTAACAAATGGAACCGTATTGTAAAGAGCTTTTTAGATTAATATTTAGATGATACTATAAGTCTCCTTTCACCTTCACACTTGGTTAACTGGTGTTTTAGCGAATGGAACAATTGTCACCAGCAGCGCATTAGACAAATTGAAACACATTTGAGCAGATATGAGGGGCCAAAGAGCTGACCAGCATCACACCAAAAATATCCCTGCGTTCTTGTGAAGCGCAGCTCCACTTTTGGCCTGAAGCTCGGTGACCAAGATGTGTTTAGTTTTAGTCGAAAGGTCACTATTTATGTCACAGGTTCATTGTGAGAGATACCATTTATGGTTATTTGAGAGCTTATTGTTATAACGGAAATAAACAGCTTATTTAAAAAGCATGTATATCTTTGACTTTAAAATTTAGGTAAGTGCTAAAAAGAATTGAAAAATGTATCGGTGAATTCACAACTCTTCTCAAAAAAAAAAAAAGGATAATTAAAGGAATAGTTCACCAGAAAATTCAAATGTGCTCACCCTCAGGCCATCCAAGCTGTAGAAGATGTATTTCTTCATATAAGCAGATTTGGAGAAATGTATAGCATTGCATGCTCACCAATGCATACTCTGCAGTGAATGGGTGACGTCAGAATGAGAGTCCAAACAACTGATAAAAACACCAAAATAATCCACAAGTAATCCAAATGACTACGTTTTGTGAAGTGAAAAGCTGCATTTGTGTGATACATTCATCATTAAGAAACTTTTAACATCTATCCATATATTGCTAATTAAAGTCATCTGAATCAGGAGAGAAATATGAACAGATCACTTTAACTAGTTAATTGCCAAGGAAACATTTCTATTTTTTTTGTTTTTGTTTTTAAGTTTAATATTTATATTTGATATATTTTTATTTATTTGTCTATCTATCAGCTGTATAGATTATTGTACTTATGTACTTAAGTACTTGTACTTCTAAGCTTTTTTTAAGCTTAATATTTATATTTTTTACATTTTTATTTAATATTTTATTATATTTACTTTATATTTTATATATCTATATTCCAATTAACCAAAAAAATATATATAAAAGAATTGAAAAATGTATCGGTGAATTCACAACTCTTCTCAAAAAAAAAAAAAGGATAATTAAAGGAATAGTTCACCAGAAAATTCAAATGTGCTCACCCTCAGGCCATCCAAGCTGTAGAAGATGTATTTCTTCATATAAGCAGATTTGGAGAAATGTATAGCATTGCATGCTCACCAATGCATACTCTGCAGTGAATGGGTGACGTCAGAATGAGAGTCCAAACAACTGATAAAAACACCAAAATAATCCACAAGTAATCCAAATGACTACGTTTTGTGAAGTGAAAAGCTGCATTTGTGTGATACATTCATCATTAAGAAACTTTTAACATCTATCCATATATTGCTAATTAAAGTCATCTGAATCAGGAGAGAAATATGAACAGATCAAGCACAGTTTACAAGCGAAAACCATCCAGAACAACAAATATGTTGGCAAATGTTGATGTGAGAGGACAACAGGGAATGGACTTTTTCACTGGAGTTTTCACATTTTTCTTTTTTGGATGAACTATTCCTTTAAATGGACTCTGAACATTATACGTAAACGGAGCAATAGAGCCACATTTGGCTGTTCAAACCTCTTTGTCTGTGGTTTTATTCTGAAATGAAACTGCATTAGAAAGATACAGTGATAACAGAGAATAGGTCTATTTATAGTCCACCAGTTTTTCCACTTACTGTTCTCTCATCATCCGTTGGCAGGTTCTGGGGAAATGGCGCTGAGGTGTAAATTCTGTGGCCGAGGTGGACGGGACAGGCGATCTCTGCGCTCACTCAGGAGGGGTGTTGGAGCAGAGAAGCCTTACCAGTGCAAACAGTGTAGCAAGAGGTTCAGCCTTAAACACCAGCTGGACACACATCACCGGGTCCACACAGGTACAACCAACCTTTATACCCATGAGCCACAACTAACCTTTATACCCATGATCCACCTTCCTCCAGTGTTTAAATCCAGCCTGGAAGTTTCTAGCGATCATGAAGACCTGGTTCAGGTGTATTTAATTAGGGCTGGAGCTGAACTCTAGGTGACGCTATAGAAGCAGGATCAGACACCACTCATTTAGATAAAGATTTCACTTTCTAAGAAACTGTACATTGTATTTCACTGCATCAAGATTAGATCTGTAATCTCAATTAATCTGGATTTTGTCATTTCATTAGTAATTGTTTTTTAAATGTTTACATAGTTTTTATTCAATTTTATTTCAGATTTATATATTTTAGTACATTAAGTTGATAATAAAGTAAATAAATATGAGAAATGTTGCTTTGGCAACTAGCTGAAAATTTTTTTT
>NW_015555884.1:763227-765111 GCF_001515605.1 Sinocyclocheilus anshuiensis | reverse complement strand
ACTTTAACTAGTTAATTGCCAAGGAAACATTTCTATTTTTTTTGTTTTTGTTTTTAAGTTTAATATTTATATTTGATATATTTTTATTTATTTGTCTATCTATCAGCTGTATAGATTATTGTACTTATGTACTTAAGTACTTGTACTTCTAAGCTTTTTTTAAGCTTAATATTTATATTTTTTACATTTTTATTTAATATTTTATTATATTTACTTTATATTTTATATATCTATATTCCAATTAACCAAAAAAATATATATATATTTTTTTTTTTTTGTAATAGTTTTAGTTAACAATAACAACACTGATTACAGATTTGGTTAGGGATTCTGGCAAATCATGTTGAAACCTTCAGCTCAGTTCTTTCTCCTCATCTCTCTTCCAGGTGAAAAACCATTCGAGTGTCGGCTGTGTGGCCAGCGTTCACGTGACTATTCGGCTATGATCAAGCATCTGCGTACTCACGGTGGCGCCACTCCTTACCAGTGCACCCTGTGTCTGGAGTTCTGTAGCAGCCTGGCAGCCATGCAGAAACACCTGAAGAATCACCCCACGCAGGACTTCCCTCCAGACTGGAGCCTGAGCAGCACGTACCTGTACAACTGCCACACCTGAGCCCTGCGCGATAAAGCATGTAGATATGGAAAATTTTATACAGATTTGATATTTTGAATACTTTTATTAATCTATTTTGAAGCCATTACTAATATGATTATATATTTAATATACATACAAAGGGCATTTATGTCAGTTGATTTTTGTTTTCGTTGAAGACGTCTTGGGTGAACACTTCACTCACCAATTAAGATGAAGTAGACAGTAATTTGCCAATGCTTATAACTTTCTCTGTGAAATATCATCACAATAGCATAAAAAATATTTGTTTGTTTATTTATTGAGATGGTCAAATCTGTACCATTTATATAAGCACTCACTATGTGATCTATTTACACACTGTATAAAATCTTTTAATAAAAGCATTATGGTCAAAATGGTCAGTGTCTGTTTTAATGTAGAAAAATGCAGCATACAGAACAGCAAGTAGCTTCAGTATGTGACAGCATATTCTGTATAAATGGATTTAAGGCAGTAAGTGTAGAGATATGTATTTATTTATGTCTTTGACAAAACATTTCCATTTACAGCAATTATGACAGAAGGTTTTAAGATTAAAAGCTATGTAGTAAAGTAACAATAAGACAGAATAGACATTTTGAATGGCCATCAATGGTGAAAAGATGCTTAAGAGTGTAGTTCTGCCATCTATCAGCAGAAGCTGCCATGCAGGTCAAATAACACGAGGAGGAAAGTTTTCATCTTTCTCAGTCTGGAAAAACCGGTCGTGTGGTTGCAGCGATGATTTGCGGGAAGTATAGCCTAATGACACTGGGGTTTAATGTGTGATGCAATCAGATGCTTAAACATTACAACTTTTGTTGATTTCGATTGCTTCCATTGTCCTCATTTGCAAGTCGCTTTGGATAAAAGCGTCTGCTAAATTACTGTGTAATATGTAAATGTGCAACACCGCATTGATGCTTAATTGTAGTTTACTGAACCTCTGTACATCAAGAATAACCAAAGATTTTGCAACAGAATGGCAAACATACCCTAACTTGAGCAATTATACATCAACAATATGGAGATATTCTTTCAAGGGTAATAAAATGGACTGGAACAATTGTTTTCATGTAAAATACATTTATTGCTTTTGTATTAGACAGCGCACATACATACACACACACACACATATATACACACACAAAGTATTTGTAGGCTGGTTCGCCTCAGTGCATTCCAATGCAATGCTTCAGTTTTAACCATAACAGTGAAAGAGTTCAAGGTAAGAATCAATTACAAACTTTTCAGTTTTTACAACAAAT
>NW_015555884.1:761490-763216 GCF_001515605.1 Sinocyclocheilus anshuiensis | reverse complement strand
TACACACACGTGTGTGTGTGGTTCCTCCACGTTATTATCATATGACAGGCTCCTACTCCAACTTGTTTCAGACTATGATTCCATATAGTCAGAGGATATTAAACATTTTCGATATTTTGAGCTGATTGACATTGTTTTCAGTTTGTCATGCCTCTCCTAACAACAAGGTTTTGTGTATCTTTAGTGTACGGTTTCGTTTAATTTACGACGTTCCGTTTTTCTCTTTATCCATTTACAAAGTTTTAAAATGTGTTATGTTTTGAAATCTGTTCCGATTCTAAATGTTGCTTATTCCAAAAGACGCCATTAGCACAGAAAACACGAGCTGCGAGGGAGGAGGGGAAAACAAACTTCTGCACTGATCGCACTCTGGTGCTTTCACACTTGGTTCGATTGCTTGGTCCGAACCCGAGTTCGATTGCTCCCCCCTCCCCCTGCCCCCGCTTGACTGTATTCACATTTTATTATTTGGGTCCGAACCGCGGTTCGTTTGCGTCATCAAGCCAGCAGCTGTTTACCTCGTTGCTTAGTAACGATGGCGCAGGAGAAGACGGCAAAATGCGCAGCAAGGCTCTCTTCAATTTTATATTTATGTTTTTGAACCATTGGTTTTGTTTCCAAAGCTTCAGTACACGAATGTACTGCAAATGCTCTAAAGTACTCTGAAGGTGAACAGAAATTAGATATACAGCTCTCTGCTTGCAGCGCGTCAGTCAAGCTCGTCAAGAAAGTGAGTGAAACACACACAAACACACATTTTTATCAAATAATATGTCACTTCCGTGATTTGGTACGATTGCGTTCACATCAGCAGCGAACCGTACCGGAGTTCACTTGAACCGTACCCCAGACCACCCTTTTTAAGCGGACTAGGGTACGGTTCTCGGGTACGCACCCGTGTTCGGAAGACCGCGTTCACATCATCCAAACGTACCGAACTCTGACGTCAATCGAACCCGGGTGCGCACCAAAGGTGCTAGTGTGAAAGCACCCTCAAAAAGTAAATGACATAACTGATCCAGTCTCTATATTCAAAATTCTTTAGGCTACTTAAGATTTTTGGAAAATGCCTAAAGAGAACATATATGGGAGCAATACTTCCGGAACCTGAACTGCTGAGAAAGGAGGCCGTCTTTATCGCACTCACAACAGCTAGAGATATTCGCATTCGTTGACTTCTGACACTCGCTCCTCCTGGATGTTGGGGATAGTGAATGTGCGTGCTCCTGTTGGTTTCACAATGTGGTCTTGGTCGTCCCCACCAGATTTCCAGTTAACGCTGCCTTTCAGAGCTTCCTAGAGCTCCAATCCCACTTGCTGCTCTTGTGCGCTGCACGGCGGAGGAGGCACCAGATACGTGCTGTGGAAGCGTCTCAGGTCGACTCGAAACGCCCCTTTCTCCAGTGTCATGCACAGCTCAAAACGGGCTCCCCATTAGATCTCCGTCTCGATGTAGGAGGTCTTTGCTTGGCACATCATTCCTGTCAAAACAAAGTTGTCAAACGATCTGAGAAAGCATCATGTCTTGTTATAGTAAGCTAACTTTAACATTGACCACAAGATGGCGCTATGGTGTAACAAATCGCATTCGTCTAAAACTGACGCTGTTTCTCCACATTAGTTTCAATTGGTGTGTAATTCTATAATGTATGAGAATCTCACGAAAACATGTCCATGTTATTTTATTGTGTGTGTGTATATATATATATATATATATATATATATA
>NW_015555884.1:759371-761390 GCF_001515605.1 Sinocyclocheilus anshuiensis | reverse complement strand
TATATATATATATATATATATATATATATATATACAACAAATACTTACTCGTTTACAACTACCCAAATATAAATGAATGATTGAAGCTTTTATATAGCACTTTAGTGTATTGCTGTACACCAAAAGTGCTGTACACACCGCGCGCGCGTGTGCGTGCGTGCGTGTGTGTTTTCATGCAATCATAGTTCTTCAAATGCCATATTGTGGTGGCAAGACATTTGGGTCATTAGGTCAACAGATAAAGTGAGTAAAGATCAGGGCTATGATTGTGAACACACCTGTTTCTTCCACAATTCCCTCCAAGATGACAATAATCTCAAACTGTTGCTTCCGCAGCTGCTCTGTATGGGAAGCCACACACACCAAAAGTGGGACGAAACAGCGCGGTATTAAAGTGTTCGCGCCACGCTGACCTGTCATCGGTCAGCATGTCACCTGAAGTCGTGGAAGTAATGGTTAGAGAGTCGGACTCGTAACCCAAAGGTTGCGGGTTCGAGTCTCGTACCGGCAGGGATTGTAGGTGGGGGGAGTGAATGTACAGTGCTCTCTCCCACCTTCAATACCACGACTGAGGTGCCCTTGAGCAAGGCACCGAACCCCCAACTGCTCCCCGGGCACCGCAGCATAAATGGCTGCCCACTGCTCCGGGTGTGTGTTCACGGTGTGTGTGTGTTCACTGCTGTGTGTGTGCACTTTGGATGGGTTAAATGCAGAGCACTAATTCCAAGTATGGGTCACCATACTTGGCCACGTCACGTCACTTTCACTTTCTTCAGTTTCAATGGACCGAGCTGCGCGACCGACTCGACAGCGCAGAGAGGACGTGTTTACTAGCGCCACCGAGCTGACAGCACGGCGCTGATCTGTTACAACATTAGGCTACTCCGCAGAAGTTTGTGTTTTTTTTCCTGCACAAAATGCACCTTAGTATCGATATTTTTTGTTTGAGTATCGATACTTTCGATACTCGCGTCAGTATCGATATATCGATACTTCAGATCGATACGCCCATCCCTACCGATGACAGGTCAGCGCGGCGCGAACACTTTAATACCGCGCTGTCTCATCCCACTTTTGGGTTGTGTGGCTTCCCATAGAGCAACGCCTCATCAGCACCAGCTCAGCCTCGGTAGGCCCGCAGATGGGTCTCTGGCCGCGCACGTATCCACGCTGAGGGCTGTAGGGCAAATCTGTGGTGCTCTTGTGGCGCCGAACGGATATACGCTAGGTTTGGAGGTCTGGTTTGGCATAATGTCTGGCAAAGGAAGGGACCCAGCAAGCAGCCGTCATTTCAACGTCTCGGTTAAGTATAGACCCGATATAGTCCAGCTATGTGTAACCCACTTCTAGCCCAAATAACCTTGAATTTGGTTTCATGTCGTTTTTTGGCAAAATAACTTGTGAGATGTATGATATTCCATCATGTAAGCAAAGTCAACAGCGTTTACAAGGTGTTTGGTTTCATTTCTTTGACATGTTCAATACGTAGCCTGTGCATAGCCACGATTTAGCTCGTAGTCAGAGCGGCTATCTGTAGCCCACTTTTATATTCAAACCTGATTCACTGTAGTTTTTGGCCAGACAGTGCATGAGATGGTTGATATCCCATCATGTTCGCAGTGTCAATAATATCTACAAAGATATACGTGTCATTTCATGACATGGTCTATATGTAGCCACAATTTAGCTCTAAATTGGACGGGCTACGTGTAGTCTGCTTTTAGCCCACCTGGCGAAATTGAGGCAATCTGTGGTCTAATTTTAACGGCTTGTCTATAGCCCTATACCAGTAACCAGACTAGCTGCAAATAGCTCAGATGTGCAATGCAGCATTAAAACCTAAACAGTGCAAAGTTAACAGAAAACATAATGAAATAAAACGGTAGGGGGTGAATTTCTTATTCCATGTACATTTGAGGTTAATGTTTGTACTGGGCTACTTTTTAGTTACAGCAGCTATCACTGTGTTGTTATGAAGTCAGTTGTGCCAGACAATTTTGGAGGCAGAGACAGATTGTG
>NW_015555884.1:758754-759189 GCF_001515605.1 Sinocyclocheilus anshuiensis | reverse complement strand
CATGTCCAAATTCAACATGAAGGGGGGTGGTCCGCTGCAGAAAGAGGCATTTGAAAAGACTGCACTGTTCTCGGTTATCAGAGGTATATAAAACACAACATTTACCAGAGAGCTTCTCTTTTTTTAACACACTGAATGGTGATACACTATATATCTCGTTTTTGTTTTTAGTAGACATCCAAGCAAAAGAGAGTGACTCCCTGTCACAATTAGTGTAATTAAAGTAAAAAATTATCTCAAGCTTTTCTTGTGCTTTTTTTTTCTTTCTCTTTTTTTTTATGTTGTCATTTATCCGTAATGTTTTAATGTTAAGTGTGATTACATTTTTTTTTCTTTTAAATATCTTAAGTTATTTAAAATATTTAATTTTTTCATTTTTATTGTCTTAAGTTGTTAAAAACTCCAGATCTTTTTTCATAATATTTATATTTAAGT
>NW_015555884.1:756105-758737 GCF_001515605.1 Sinocyclocheilus anshuiensis | reverse complement strand
TCCCCTGAAAACGTGATTTGTGAAATTTTGGGGGGTCTCAAAAAACTATTGACAATGTGTTATTTTGACATGCAATTTCAGTTTGGTGTAATGTGATCATCGTGGATTATTATGTGTAAAATTGCAAAAATATTATTCATTCATGCATGACGGCGATTTAAACCTAATTCACTTCAATAAAGATAACTATACATGCTATTCTTGTCATGAGCATCAAGCTGTGGGGGCGCTGCGGTGCAAATTCCACTCATGTTTAGTACATGTTTTTTGTTATTAGTTTAAGTATTTGCTATTGACTGTTCAAATGCGGAGTTTTGCGCATCGTGTGTGTGCGTGCGTGCGTGTGCGCGCGCGCTTGTGTGTGTGAGAGAGAGAGAGAGAGAGAGAGAGAGAGCGTGAGCGAGCGAGAGAGAGCGCACGAGAGAGAGAAAGAGAGAGAGAGCGAATTTCGTGTGGTGCATTCGCACGGGATAAGCGAAGCCTGTGATTTTACTCGAATTTACTGACTTGTCTCCCCGATACCAGGATGTCAAGGCTTTGAGAGTCCCGTTCTATGGTCCAGATGGATTTAAAAAAAAAAGAAACTAATATAGTTTCGTGCGCTGTGTCATTTACATTTCACCAGGTTAAAATAATATCTCAAGCTTTATGCTTGATTTATTTGTAACACATTAACCTCAAAACCTTTTCAGCTTTCTCTTTCTGCAAATTGTATGGTGTAGCGATATGATGACAGCACCCAGAATACTATCAAACACTCCAACGCAGCTCCATTCTTCGCGAAAGATGGATAAAAAGGCGCACAGCAAACAAAAACCTCGAAAAATGATATGCGACCCGCCAAATGCTGGCCGAATCACAGAGATGCCGATTCGCACGGGATTAAGATCACAGACAACCTCCGCAATTATTACAAATGACTGGAAGTCACCAGGTAATACTAATCCCGAGCGAATAGGGCTTTAGGCCTAGTTTGAATGTAGGAATTATGGTATTCTTCTGTAGCCTGACGACGAGTAACTTTAACCGTTGTTCATGTGAACTCAAAAGCTCAAAATATTATTATTTTTTTATTAACTGGGTGTGAACAAAGGAAGGGCAGGCTTAAATAAAACAGTCAGACAGTCTGCTCTAAGCTTCTTCATCAGCTGGCTCGGCAGGATTGAGTCCTCCAATAAACTTTACTCTGATGACAAAGGCATTAAAAAGGTTTAACTCGTGATTGCTTGCGTAGTTCAATAGTTTATCATCACATTTATCAGGAACTGATTAATGCATCCACTGCAGCATTCTATTTTTAGATAATGTCATGCAAAAAGGCAAAACCTTACATAAAAAAGTATCATTCTGCCAAATTTACACTGCAAAGGTGGCACAGAAGCCCTTCTGAAGTAGAACTAAAGGTGTCTTTACACAGCCAAGTTAAGCCTGCTCAAAATTCAGTGTAAAGGCACAATGAGGCACAAATAATTTCAACTGTATACTTTAATACTAGGGGACGAGGTGGGTCAGAGCAGGCGTAATTTAGTCTGGCTTTTATGCACCATTGCATCTTTACATTGAATTTTGAGCAGGCACAGAGAAATGTAATGCCCGATTTACACAGCAAAGTGGCATTCAGGTGTCTTTACACATATTTATAGCTGCTCAGAGGTGGCATAAATGCATTTATACAGCAATGATAACCATATAGCTTGATACTAGTGGCTGGTCAGGTGGGCTGGCATTATTTAGGCTTTCATGCAGCATTACATCTTTACACAGAATTTTGAGCAGGCACAGAGCAGCCTTAGCTGTGTAAAGATGCATTAAGTGTTTTTACAGACTGTTTAATGGAATTGTTGAATTCACACAGCAATTACGACTGTATGGTTTAATACTAGCGGCTGAGGTGGGTCACAGCAGGCATAAGTCACCTTTATTTGTATAGCGCTTTTAACAATACAGATTGTGTCAAAGCAACTGTACAGCCTTAATTAGGAAAATATTGTGTCAATAATGCAAAATGATAATAGCAAACACTCAATTTTCAGTTAAAGGCAGTTCATCATTTAATTCAGTGATGTCATCATCCAGCTCAGTTCAGTTTAAATAGTGTCTGTGCAATCAAGTCGACGATATCGCTGGAAATTAAGTGTCCCCAACTAAGCAAGCCAGAGGCGACAGCGGCAAGGAACCGAAACTCCATCAGTGACAGAATGGAGAAAAAAAACCTTGGGAGAAACCAGGCTCAGTCGGGGCCAGTTCTCCTCTGACCAGACGAAACCAGCAGTTCAATTCCAGGCTGCAGCAATGTCACATTGTGCAGAGGACTCAACTGGTTCCTGTGGTCTTGTCCCGGTGGCCGTCTAGGAAAAAAGGTCCTTACTGGGGATCTATCTTTGTGGCTCATCTAGTTGTCCTGATCTCCGCTGACATTCAGGGCTGTAGAAGTCCTCTCTAGGTGCTGATCCACCATCTGATCTGGATACAGACTGGATCTGGTGGCTACGGTGACCTCGGAATAAGAAAGAAACAGACTAATATTAGTGTAGATGCCATTCTTCTAACGATGTAGCAAGTACATCGGGTGTTATGGGAAGTGTTCCCGGTTCCGGTTGTCCTAATTAATGCAGCCTAAAAATCCTTTAAC
>NW_015555884.1:752425-755361 GCF_001515605.1 Sinocyclocheilus anshuiensis | reverse complement strand
ATGAATTAATAATAGCCAGAAGAGGATCTATGACTTCTGGAAGCACCTCTTTTAGGAGCTTAGATGGAATAGGGTCTAACATACATGTTGTTGGTTTAGTTGATTTAACAAGTTTATACAATTCTTCTTTTATTTATACAATAAATAAATAATTCTTTGTTTATACAATTCTTCTTCAAAAGAATGAGTGGAATTGTTCCTCCGAGGATCTATAGCACACTATCTGATGCGTTACTGTAGCTGACGGCTGCATGGTTACAATTTTATCTCTAAAAGTATCGATCTTGGAAGTAAAGTAGTTCATAAAGTCATTACAGCTCTGCGGTTGGGAAATGTCAACACTTGTTGATGCTTTATTTTTCGTTAATTTAGCCACTGTATTGAAAAAAACCCTGGGGTTATATTTGTTATCTTCTAAAAGAGACGAAAAGTAATCAGACCTAGTGGTTTTTAATGCTTTTCTGTAGGATAGGTTACTTTCCCGCCAAGCAATACGAAATACCTCTAGTTTTGCCATACTTGTAACAAGGAGTAGAATTTACAGTTTTAGCTATATGAAGTTTGCACAAGACTAGATAATGATCTGAGATAGATCATGGCTTCGCGAAGGCGCCGACAGTGATGGCTGCCTCCGTGGCGTGCTCCGCAGTTGTTTTATGTTTTTGTTAGTTTGTCCTGTCTTTAGTTATATCCCTGCAATCCGTTCACCAGAGACGAATTGCTGGACATTCGGAAGTACACACCACCCGATATTTCACCCGTTTTCGACTATTCTGATGTTTTGCTGGACATTGTAGTCGGGGGAGCTGTGGCACTGATCAAACGCTTCAGGGCGCGCAGACGGGGGAAGCGAGCTGGCACGCTCATGAAGCTAAGGCAGCGCGGATTCAGAACGCCGTTGCCCAGAGCTATGAGCACCAGAACGGCCAGACACAGGAACAGTTTCTGCCCTCAGGCCATCCATCTCATGAACACTTGACAATAACTGTGGAACACACACTATTTATTCACTGTTATAAATTAATATATTTATTCACTAAACTGTTATCTAACACACATACTCAGTCTACATTTCAATTTGCACATAATATACCTGTACATACAACTGTCTATTGTTATAGCCAGTACAAACATCACAGGGGATTTATCATTAATACTTGTTTCTCTGGATAATGTTATATGAAGTTATAAGAGTTATACTTGAAGCTTGCCCTCTGAGAAATACTGAAAATATTGTTATAAACACTATGTGCTGAGAATTAACTGATTTCTGTGACGCGAGGGGGCTAGCAGAAGGTCGGTTTAGCCAGTCTGTCTGCTTCCTGACCTGGGCCCCAGTTAGTCAAGTACAAACTCTAAAGGCTTGTTCACACCGGGACGAATATCGCGCGCGATTATCGCCGACGCTTAATGCCTCGTGACTAAACAAAGGGCGCCAATGTGAGTGTGCAAACCGACACACAAAACCGAGGCGTAAAAGTGTCATTTTTTAAAACAGGCTTCGGGCTCGTTTTTTTTTGGTTTGACGTGCCGCGTTAAAAACTGGCCGACCAATGAGATTGGCGCTTTTGTTCACGTGCCTGGAGCTGCTGAAGTTACAGTAAAACACGACTTGGTGGCGCTCAAGCACAAAACGGAGCACACATTGATACCTAACGACAAAGAGGGAAGTTTGCGAGTGAAGGGCATAAAAACTGGACTGGAACGCAGCCCAAGAAGATGCATCGAGGCAAGATGAATGTAGAGCTGCTGGTCTCATTGGTGTCTGAACACAAAGGGCTTTATGACAAACGCGACAGCGACTACAAAAATCTCGATAAGAGGGAGTTGTTATGGAGAGGAATTGCAGATCAAATAGGATTCGATGTTTACCGGGGTATTCCTGTTTTTCATTATAATTAAGTCTAGCTTTTATGCAGCATTGTTTACACTGAATTTTGAGCAGACACAGAGCAACCTTAACTTGTCTGTGTAAAGATGCCTTAATTAATCAACCAAATAGGCCTATATATGTTTTGTAGCTTAATTGGCATAAAAATTTATAAAAAATAATACATAAGAGAGAGCAAAACACATAAAAAGTAAAATAATCAAGTCAAGACTTTATGGGACTACTAGGTATTTTGACCAAGGCTAAATTAAAATAGAGTATTTTTTTTTAATAACTTTTATTTGTTTCCCAAAAAATGTAGTCTTACCTATGTAGTTTGATTCCAGCAAGAGCACTGGGCAGCTGGTCTCACAAGCAAGTACTGAGAGCATCCTGAATGTGTCGACTATGGACATCAAAGTTAATCATGATCAGCTTTTAGTCTAGTAATCCAGGTGTCTCAACAGACAACAGCAGAAAGGACAGATCAGTAATGTCATATAGGGATGGGCCGGGCGAGACCTCTTATATTATTTTTCGATCCGATACCGATATTTTCAAGCCCATATCTATATCGATACCGATACCTCTAAACTAAACTGATCTTTTAAATCATTAAAAGAATGTAATCAGTAATTATACTCACTTAATATTAGATTTTAAAGCCATGTTTTTAACATTTCATATGCCTTTTTTGTTTACACTGTCAGAAATAAAATATACTATAACTGTATTTTAGCCCTTTACTGGGGCAGTAACCTCAAAGGTGCAACTATACCCCTAAAAGTGAGCATATTAGTACCATACAAGTATGCATGCTTTAAGGGTAGATAAGTTACAAAGGTGCACCTTTGAGGATACCTCATGAGAAATAAACATGGTGTTACATAAGTACTAAAATGTATTATTATTATTATTATTATACCATGGTAAATTTGTGGTTACTGCAGTTTTAGTACAAATACTGTGGCAAACTGTAATAAAACCATGGTTAATTTTTGTAAAAGGCTGCCAGGCTGTTGCACCCCTAAAGGTGAAACTTTAGCATATTTTTTTCTGACAGATT
>NW_015555884.1:748183-749222 GCF_001515605.1 Sinocyclocheilus anshuiensis | reverse complement strand
ATTTTAATATATTTTAAAATGTAATTTAAAATGCATCTGTGATCAAAGCTGAATTTTCAGCATCATTACTCCAGTCTTCAGTGTCACATGATCCTTCATAAATCATTCTAATATCATTTGCTGCTCAAGAAACATTTATTATTATTGCTGCTTCATATTTGTGTGGAAACCGTGTGCATTTTTCAGAATTAATTTTATATATAGTAACAATGTTATGTAATGTAATGTAATAATGTGGCAATGGTTTCTATAGATCTACTTAAGCTTCTGATGCTTTTGGGAAATGCAGCCCTATTTGAACAAGCACTGTGAGCCATGCCTCAGCAGCGAACGCTGTCTGTGATTGATTGCTTCTGTCTTTCAGCATTTGCGTGTGTTCCGATGAGCAGGAGAAATGGTTATATCCAACACAATTATTCGCTAATAGACTTAGAAGCTTTTTTATGCACCGAATTTCTTGATGAATAAATAAAATTAATGGTTAAAAAAATGCACTTTAGAATCGATATTTTTATGTGAGGATCGTTCCTTTCGACACAACATCAGTATCGATACTTAAGGATCGATCCGCCCATCCCTATTGTCATATCGCCCTTGGCATCCATATAAAGAGCATGATTAGCCCTCTGTCAGGTTACACCGTTTTGAGGTAATTAAAGGGGTCATATGATGCGATTTCAAGATTTCCTTTCTCTTTGGAGTGTTACAAGCTGATTGTGCATAGATAAGATCCCTGACAATTATTCGCTAATATAGTCTATTTTTCCACTTAGAAGCTTATTTTATGCACTGAATTTCTTGATAAATAAATAAAATTAATGGTTAAAAAAATGCACTTTAGAATCGATATTTTTATGTGAGGATCGTTCCTTTCGACACAACATCAGTATCGATACTTAAGGATCGATCCGCCCATCCCTATTGTCATATCGCCCTTGGCATCCATATAAAGAGCATGATTAGCCCTCTGTCAGGTTACACCGTTTTGAGGTAATTAAAGGGGTCATATGATGCGATTTCAAGATTTCCTTTCTCTTTG
>NW_015555884.1:736407-747757 GCF_001515605.1 Sinocyclocheilus anshuiensis | reverse complement strand
GAGAGAGAGACAGGGTCACATCACAGTGGAGTCAGCTGTCTTAACCGTGGCTTGTGTACTGCAAACACATACCAGCTTCATCACTGTGTCTGTCACGCGACTGTTCCCCTTTCGGGCTCTGTCTTTACATTTAATTTGAAAGATGAAGCTCACGATTATGGTAAGGGGCGTTACATTCCCGACGAGTGCTTGCGGTGTTCGGCCAATCACAATGCACTGGGTCAGCTGGCCAATCAAAGCAGACTGCACTTGTCGGAAGGAGGGACTTTGTAGAAGTTTGAGAGAGGCGGGGCATAGAGGACCTACAATAATGTACAGTATTTTAAAAATAATGTGTTTTTTGAACATTAAAGCATGTCAACATATTCTGTTACACCAAATACACAAAATAATGATCTTTAAAAAAGCATCATATGACCCCTTTAAGGGAGACTGAAAAATAAGATCAAAACATGAACGTAAAATCAAAAGCATTAACTTGATGTTGATGTGTTAAGAGAAATATATAGTTGTTATACTTTAATATAATAATCGCTGTTTTTAATTAACTTTTAATTAATTAACTATTTAATTTAAATAACGCCTAACTGTTGTAATTGTTTAGACATTCTCTGTGAGTAATGTTTTCTCAGAGTAACCACTGTGTCTGAAATGTATGCATAAAGGTTTTAATTATGACCTATGTAGTCACTGCTAAATTTACAACCCACCCAACTCCTTCCCTTCAGCTCACAGCTGGTTAGGTTCACACAGTCTCTCATACGTTATCTCAGTGCAGCCACGTTAAGGACTACACGAAATCCGCCTCAATGACTTCAGAGAGGTGTATAGAAGGGGACTTCTTTCATCGTTCTCTGTACAAATGTCAGCGATGTGAGACTAAATATGAAATCATAAAAGGTAAGTTTTAAATTCTGTGTTCGATAAATCACCTCGTAATCCATATAGGCTACTTGTAATTTGAATGCGAATTACAGGGCGAATTCAAATAAATTGGGACACTTTTTGGCATTGAAATGACTGGGAAAACAGTCACAATTAACCTAAACTAACTCTAAATGTAATTTTCATGTCGCAATGTGTCATTTCGTACAAAAAAAATTGACAAAACTGATCGCCACTGTGTTTTATTCCTCAAGTGAAGAACGTTGTCTGCAACCAAACAGCATAGCCTACTGATAAAGCAAAATGCACGTTTACAAATCATTGTTCTGTTCTGAGGGCAGGATACGAATTTACTGAAAACTGCGGGTGGTCCGACGAGCAACAGCAGATCGAGTCACCTTACAGACCATGCAGAGATGGGACATTTAACGATGGATCTCAAGTCATATGCCAAAACTGTCGCTCTTGCCCACCGCCACAGTTTACTGCGTGCAAGTGCAAAAACACGTCGGATACCATCTGCTGTAAACAAGGGTACGTCTAACTTTAAATTTATAATTTAAATTTATTCAATTTGATTAAACAGCCCATTACGACATTCCCTTTATATAAAAAAAGTGAGCTTTAAATCTTGTTTGTCTCTTTTATTCCCATGTATGGATATTATTGGAAATGTTACTTGATATATATATATATTTTTTTTTTTTTTTTGCAGAGAGCAGTTTTTTAATGGAAAATGTATCCCTCAACCGTCACAGACCACAAGGATAACAGTAATAACGATTGTTTTAACTTTTCAAGCGTTTCTTGGAGTCAGCTCTCTCTTTAATGCTTTCTCATCTAAGGCAGACAGATATTAGCTTAAACTTTCCAAAAATGCATTTTAGTGCTAAAGAAAGCTCGACAGGCCTAGTTAACAGTGCACTCTTTTTTTTTAGACTGCGAGTACGACTGTCCACAGCTCTGTTGCTAGCTCAAGCCCCTCTCCGAGCCCTCAAAACTTTCCAGACCCCTCTCCTAGCACTCAAAACTTTCCAGGCCCCTCTCCAAGACCTCACAACTCCATTCCAAGCCCTCACAGCTTTATGCCAAACCCCTCTCCAAGTTCATATGAAGGGTCTCATTCACATTTCATAGGTATTGTTTTGAATTTCATTATCCTTAATCTTTATCTCTACATCGGTTTACCATATACTATTCAAAAGTTTGAAGTCTGTGAATTGTTTGTCCGTTTTTGAAAAAAAAAAAGTATCTTATGCTGGAACAAAAGTACAGTTCAAACAGTAATATTGTGAAAACATTACTACAATTTAAATCTAGTGTTGTATTTGAATATATTTTGAAATGCAATTTATTTTCCATGATGGCAATGATCCTTCAGAAATCATATTACAATTTCATATTATAATAAATGGTGAAAACTGATTAATAATTTTGTGGAAAACCTGATACATTTTTAGGATTCTTTAAAGGAACCGCATTTATTAAAAATACTTTTTTTGTAACAATGGAAAAGACTTTACTGTTACTTTTGATCAATTTAATGCATGCCTGCTGAATTGAAGTATAAATCTTACTGACCCCAAACTTTTGAATGGTATTGTACATATTTACAGTATATCACCAACCAAGTTGCATGTTAAAATTTAGCCTACTGTTTGTACATTTTATGCACACTCCAAGTAAGAGAGAGATAGAATATGTTGGCTTTGATGCTGATCAACAGCAGATGTGATGGTTTGTTTTCTTGTGCATCTTTTAGGGATCTATGTATGTTTTGGGATTTTATCAACTCTCGCTCTGGCATGTCTCTTCCTGTTCATCAGAAGGAGGACTAAACCTTTCAACGAAGGTCAGTCAAACATAAAGCAAAAGGAGGCAGGAAATAAGATTATGACCGAGTGAGACTGATCCAACATTTTAAAACGAGCTCTTTAAAGACTTTCATCTCATTGCTAAATGACATCAAGAAATGGTTGATTCGTAGGTTAACATGATGACACAAATAGTCTTTCATAACCACTGTGACTTTATCAAAACATTGCACTGTTTGTTTGAGCATTTCAACACACTGACTCAAATGACACTGACTTTTTTTTTGACCAATGCAATATTAATGAGTTCTGGAAACTCAATTTCTGCAACCCTGTGTGTCAATGCTAGTGGAACAGAAGTGATAGACTTTACATTTATTTTGTATTATTACACAATTCTTATTGCTACATAACAGAGTCTTGAGTGCTACAATGAAGCAAGATGAGTCTCACAAGATTAAAGGGGTCATATGATGCGATTTCAAGTTTTCCTTTCTCTTTTGAGTGTTACAAGCTCTTGGTGCATAAAGAAGATCTGTAAAGTTGCAAAGACTAAAGTCTCAAATCCAAAGAGATATTCTTTATAAAAGTTAAGAGTCAACCACGCCTACCTAAAACGGCTCGTTCTAACATGCCCCCACATACCTACGTCACTATGTGGGAAGATTTGCATAATGCCGCCCAAATGTGGACGCAAAGAAAGAAGGCGTGGTTTCAGGAACAGCAGCAGTGTTGATGCAGCCATGTCAGGGAGACGCTGTGTGTATCAGTGTGAAAGCAAAAGCACTTTATTTGGCCTTCCGGAAGTAGATGCCCGACTTTGCTATGACAATCTGGCGCTTCTGAATCAGCGACTGTAAGTATGTTTTGTTATTAGTTTAAGTATTTGCTATTGACTGTTCAAATGCAGAGTTTTGCGCAGCGCAGAGTAACGCGTCGTGTGTGTGTGTGTGTGTGTTTGAGGGGAACAGGGTCACATCACAGGAGAGTGAACTGCCTGTCAGAAATCATAGCACGTCAGCTGTCTTAACCGTGGCTTGTGTACTGCATCATCACTGTGTCTGTCACGCGACTCTGTTGCCCTTTCGGGCTTGAACTGATGGTAAAACTAACAACATTATTAACTTGATATTTACTTTGAAAGCTGAAGCTCGCAAAAAATAATGTGTTTTTTTTTAACATTAAAGCATGTCAACATATTCTGTTACACCAAATACACAAAATAATGATCTTTAAAATAGCATCATATGACCCCTTTAACAAAACAACATGAATTTCTCGTGTTTTTTAAAAATGCCAGAATTAAAAAAATGCTGTAATGGAGCAAGTCATGAAAGCCTGTCCAAAAAGGGCATTGCCAGATATGAACAGTCCGTCTCATACAACATAATCAACGATGGTAATAACGATCACGTGACTGGATTGTCGCACCTGTTAGGTGGGTATATACGAAAAACAGTTACACATAACCCTATATAACAACTTTACAGTAATTTTCCAAGTGAAAAACTGGTGATTTTCCATAAATATTTTCACAGCACCTGAGGTCCATGATGCACCTCTGAAAACGGTGCTGGACAACTTGGATGTTCTTGAGGAGCTTGTGTTGGTATTAGACCCGTACATTTCTGGCGCCAAGAACACTCGTCACCTTGCTGCCCAGTGCTCCTTTTCCTTTGCCTGGATAAATTATGCTTATTCCATGAAGGACCACAAAAGCCCGCTTGTTGCCGTTTTGGAGGGTGTCGTCACCAAGAACCCAGACTGGACTGTCGGCCACCTCGCTGAGCTGCTAACCGCTATCGGTCGTAACGATGCAGTGGAGATTTTGGCGAAGCTTCCTGCAGGTGTATAAGAATAATTCATGCAATATTTTAAGAACACAAACCAGTAATTTACTTGTTATACTGTATTGTTGAACACAATCTCATAAGAATTCGTGAATTTGTATGATCTGCTTATGCCTCACTGAGGGTTAATGCTTAGTATTTGTTCTAAAATTCGTTCATCGTAGTGGACAATTAATACAAAATCGGCAACTTGGAAATGGTTTTCTCATGAGATTGTGTATTTTTCCCTATATGTAAGTTCAGTATTCAGTTGACAGTTGAAGCATGCAATGCTTGAATAATGTACTCAGACTGACCGTCTAGGATGCAAACAAAACACTTCATACAGTTAACAGTGGATAACAGATGTTCGTCTTGAGTCCATATGGAAGCATTTGGAATCAAAGACAAGACACATTTTGGGGTTTTCCCTAACTGTTCCACCATCTCCATTTCATCCTAGTATGTTACACATTTAGTTTTATATAGCTTATATGAAACGTAACACTGCATAACACTATTTATGGTAACACTTTATTTCGATAGTCCACTTTAGACATTCTATTAACAGTAAGTAACTTTGCAACTACATGTCAACTAGCAGTTAGTAGAGTATTAGTAGACTGTCTGCTTAATATCTTCTAACACTTTCTTTGTCAACTTATTCTACTAACCCTAAACCTACCCTAACAGTCTACTCTGATAGTTAGTAGACATGTAGTTGCAAATGAATGAGAATTAGTTGACATGTAGTTACAAAGTTACTTATAGTTAATAGAATGTCTAAAGTGGACTATCGAAATAAAGTGTAACCCTATTTATATTTCACGATTTTTGTTAAACTACTAGAATTCATGAAAATTAAGTGTCTTTTTCTTCTAATCTTTTTATAAGTGTCATAAATCTTGGAAACTTAGAATTATTGGCAAACCAATTTCTGAAAGCATTGTTGTATCATTAGTTATTAGTAGTGCACAATTTCACAATTCCACAAAGATCACAATAAATCTTGAACTTTGTTCAAACATTGTACATCTTTATTAAGCAAAAACACTATAAATAAAAAAAAAGTGCATAGAAAAATTGAACAGGTTTAGAAATATGTATACAACTATTTACAAACTTAGGGGTCATTTGTACAAGGTAGCAAAGACACATGTTTTTTCATTTGAAGTCTTTTTCAACACGTTGTTTTTTTTAAATAGCCTACACAGGAACAGACAGAATTTCTTTTCCCAGGAAGCTCTGGGAGACGCATTATCACAGGAGGTCCTGACTAGTGCTTTGCATCCTTCATTGCACACGAGCCAACTCTGCATGACAGAACAGACCAAGCAAATCTAGTTTTGCATTAGTATTACTTGATGTCGTCTGAACAGCTTGAGGTAGAATCCTTGCAAGTCTGGGGTGGTTTGATTAAAATCTGAGATCCGCTAAATTTCAGGTTCTGGATGGAGATTCTCCCTCCACACAAACACACAGAGTAAGGAAAAAGTGGGAGACGCCAACGTGATTTAGTGGGAGGAAACTTCTCCTTTGAGAAAGTCAAATAAAATCAGACAACTAAGACATTTAAAACAAACAGCCGGCTCAACACATCACCTCTTAAAAAGGCCACGTTGCAAGAACTCATCCTCAGTGTTCAAGTTAAAGAAAACGGGGGAAAACGGTTTAAAAGAACGAAGAAGAAAAAAAAACCCTGAAGAAAACTCTGATAAGACCTTGGTCACATACAAAAACGCACAGACCTATGGGTAAAAACTCCCATAAAGACAAACAGGAATAAAAAGAACGCTCTTACAGTCCGTACGATCTTAGATGAACGATGGCATCAGCTTGTTGATTATTTTCCTGCATGAAGAAGAGAACCAACTCCCAAATCTTTCAAGGAAAATTAAGGTGCCGAGTACCAACGTCTACTGAAAAACTGTTTCAATAACTCTTCTATAAATATATATATAGATCTTGTATACATCGTCTTCACGGTCCTATGTCTTCTAGGACACTTTAAGCAGTTTCTAACTCCCTAGATAAATGTAGAGCTCCAATTGTATGTGCAATTGTGGCAGAAAATGATTTATTGCAGGAACAATCCACAACGAGGATGCATTTAGTCACGATTAGCTTAAGTAGTGTCCCTCTACTACATGACGAATAGAAACTCAAATATCCACTGTCCAGGCATGATTTTGTTTTCGACAAGAGGTATAAAAATCACAAACATGCTAAAACGTTGCCGTTTTGAGTACCGGGAATGGGGTTTCAAAACACCACTGACATTTATGGGCTCGTTGTTGGAAAGCGTGTCTGGGTTGCTTTGCTATTTTAGTACCGGTTGCAGCAACTGCAGCTCACATCGGTTCTCATGAAACAGTATTGTTTTTACCCCCTTTAGGACTCATGTTAGGCTTAGCACCACGGAGGTCATCAAGTTTTTAAAAACGCTTATACACTCACACCACAGAACAAGCCCGCAAAACAGAATGAAGAGTTAGACCTACCTTTAAAAATGCAACAAAAATAAATTAATTGTTAAAAATAAAGCCTTTGAGAAGATTAAAAGGGTTTTCAAGTGAAAAACTGTCACAGATGAGAGTGAAACGCAACAGAGCGAGTCCATGTGCAAGGAGTGGATCCATGGGTCACACTGAGGGGTTTACAGTGTTGTCCTGAGCAGTGTGAGTCTTTCTCAGCTAAACATGAAAGTGTGGTCTAAACTAAAATCGATAAGATACAGATCTGAATACGTTCATTTCATTAGTAATATGCATGTTTTTACAGAGTATCTTCGCTGCCGCTACGCTTTCGCACACTATGTGGTCCGCACTATAAAATGCTTCTCAAGCACAGAGGCGATTCTGTTCATATCGTGAAAATCCAGCACTTTAAGGTTGGCTCGTGGGAGGTTGTTTGGAATTTAAAGGTCATTTATGGGAACAGAACACCCCGAACTCTTGGCAGCGCATCCCAGGTTTTGGAAAGCATAAAAACCTGCGGGAATAATTTAAAAGTAGTCACAATTTTGCTGCAAAATATACCACGTCTCTGCCTTTAGTTCAATATTCGTGCCGCTTTTTTTCCTCGTACTTTGCTGCTTATGAACTGGTTTAAAACTGCTGCTTTGACGGAAACTCATTTCAAAACCGCTAATATTCCGATAAAGCTTTTAATGAAGCACAGAGGAGGCAGCATGGTGGGAAATGTTCTTGAAAAGGCCTTGGCCGTGTTACCACACACCACTCATGCGCCCATCCCATCTGCTCTACTGAACTGAATGTAGACTCATCGAGGAATCAAGGTTGAAAGAACGGCTCCACAACAGCTGTTTAAAAAAATGGTGGTCCTTGTATGTGCCTGTTGAAGGACTTTGAAATTGAAGTGGTGACTGTGTTAAGCTTTGAAACCTTCAGCTTGGACCCCCTTTACCCGTCAAGCCTCAATCTACCGTTTTTACCCGTCTAACTCCACTGTCGTGCAGTTGCACTGCAACTTCTCCAAGCTCCTTTTCAGTTTAAGAAGCGCCGACAGCGCTTAGCGCCACAGTTGCAGCCGAGCTTGTTGCTGGCATCTTCTATGGGGAACTTGTAGTCATAGGTCAGCTCCTCTCCACGGTAGATCTTCCGCAAGGCGAAAATAACTATGTGCTTCTGACCTTCTACATTGATGACTCGAGAGTAGCAGTTTGGCTCACAGGAGTGGTTGATGAACCGCGCCGCGTTACCATGCATCGTGGCGTCTACCACATCAAAGTCATCGATGCGGAACATATAGCATCCAATGCCCTGGAAGAAAGAAGTGGTATAAGTGATATTCAAACTCTGACCCAAATCTAGCGTATATTATATATACAGAGAGAGAGAAAGAGGGATTTTTTTTAAAGAAATGAATACTTATATTCAGCAAGGATCTATTAAATCGATCAAATGTTCCAGTAAAGACATTTATAGCGTTACAAATGATTTATCTTTCAAATAAAAACAATCCTGAATAAAAAATGTATCACAGTTATCACAATAATATTAAGCAGAACAAGTGTTTTCAACACTGATAATAATAGTGAATATATCTTCAGCGCCAAATCAGTATATATCAGAATATCTGAAGGATCATGTGACACTGAAGACTGGGGGTAATGATGCTGAAAATTCAACTTTGCATCCCAGGAACAAAGTATATTTTAAAATATACTGAAATAGCAACAATTATTGTAAGCTGTAATACAATTTCACAATATTACTGTATTTTGCTCCATTTTTGATCATATAAATGGAGCATTAGAGACTTTTTTTGCACTAAAATAAAAGTAATAAATGTTTCTAGGCAGTTCTTATTTTTCTTTTAATGTTGGGGATGGTGTCTTAGTATTAAATTATATTAATATTTAAACTAAATAAATATTAAATAATACTAACTACAACAAGGAAAAACGGTAAAAACAGAGGGCCATGACTACCTAAAATGCATTTCTGTTGTTAAACCTGGTGGTAATTGGCTGAGAGATCACAAATAAATAAAAAAAGCATATTTCCACTCACCTTGCCATCATAATACTTCTCACGCTTGTCTGTAAGAACAGAACGAATGACAATGCCTGAATACTCAATGACCATCTCTCCTGCTTCGATGTTTCGCTTGCAGAAAAGGCCTCTTCCATGAATCGCAGATCTACAACAAGAATGAATTACAGGAATGAACATGACCTGTTTTTAATTAGAACAGAGCTAAAGAGATGAAACTGGAAAGGGGTCGCGGAATGGATTCCAAAGATTGTATTTTCTCTGGCAAAAACACATTCACAGACACCCTATGTGAGCTTCAGGCTTCAGACGCTCTGTGTCTAAGACATTGCAGGGCTAAAAAGAAAGATAAATATTCTTAGCAGATCTTAAGGGATGCTTCCCTAAAAAAAAAGAACAGAATCTTTATGTATTCCAATGGCACCGGGGCTTGGTGGAAACAACACTTGGAAACAATAGGTGCACATTTCTTTCATGGGACTGGTGACTTCATCTCATCTTATTATATAGTCTCATAATGGAATTTTGACTTCTGCAAAAAATAAAGTCATACTCATCTTTTCTACTGAGGTTGCTCAAATGTGGGAGCTAAGGACAGAACTGAAACCGACTCAGTTCCTTATTTGGAGGTTAAAAACAGTCAACCTACCTGTAGACACCAACCGCTTCCTTGGATGTCTTCTCTAGATGTCTAAAGCGCATCGCCATCGGAAGCTCCAAACTTGTTGCGCGCCTGTAAAATACAATTGAGTTTATTCGTCATGTGAACCAAACCACAGATGACTAATCATCAAAAACGGCAATACTGAGGAAATTATTCAAGAAAGAGGAAATATGAACAGCGAAAGATTAAAAAGGGAAAGGCATATGAAGAGCACACTGTCATGACAAAAAAAAAAAAAACTTAAAATGTCACTAAAACCAAGTATCTACCGGTTTTTTTTTCTTCAGCAAAAATATTACCTTGAGTATTTCTCATAATGTCTCCTATTAAAATACTTTTTAAAAACGATTATTAAAATAAAATTAAAAACAAATAAATTCAACATTAAAAACACTATGCACTTAGTGTTTTAATAATGAAACAATACTGAGATTTGACTGTGAAACTCCCATCATGTTTTTCTCCGAACTCTTATGTGCGTCATATGAGAAAAACAAAGCTTCAGTAAAATTCAAACTCTTATTTGACCTGGTGGATTTGAGAAGAACCTCATCCTCTTCCTCATCATACAGGTCGGTGTCAGGAAGCTGTCTGTGCTGTGACGCCAGGAAGTTGAACATATCAAAGGTAGACTTCCTGCGAAACAGATACAAGAGCAGATGTGAACTATACTCAGAAAAGTTTGGTTTTTTTTAGGCACGCAAACTTACTAGATAACACCTCTTCCCCATGACTGCAGGGTAACCAAGAAACACGGTGCAAAACATTTCACTTTAAAACACCTACTTTCTCGTAGCTAGGTATTAGTCATTTAGCCCCTTTCTATAAAAGCTAATCATATAGGGACATTCCCCCTAACAGTGACCTACTATTAATTTCCTTATTTAAGAACACAATGTTCTCAGTAACTGGTTCAAAGTTGTGAAAAAGTACTGTCAATCAATTATAAAACACAACTAAATTAATTACACAGTAAGGCCATAAATTAATCATATGCACAGCAAATAATCACATATCAAGTCGTGGCCTAATGGTTAGAGAGTCGAACTCGTAACCCAAAGTTTGCGGGTTCGAGTCTCGTACCGGCAGGGATTGTAGGTGAGGGGAGTGAATGTACAGCGCTCTCTCCCACCTTCAATACCACAACTGAGGTGCCCTTGAGCAAGGCACCGAACCCCCAACTGCTCCCCGGGCGCCGCAGCATAAATGGCTGCCCACTGCTCCGGGTGTGTGTTCACGGTGTGTGTGTGTTCACTGCTGTGTGTGTGCACTTTGGATGGGTTAAATGCAGAGCACTAATTCCTAGTATGGGTCACCATACTTGGCCACATGTCACGTCACTTTCACTTTCAATTTGCTGGGAAAGGCTCTTCAATAACAATAATTATTATTGTTGTTATTGTTATTGGTGGTAGTGGTATACAGTGCATTAGAAGAATGCTTCTAATTTTTATTTTTTAAAGGGGTCATATGATGTTGCTAAAAAGAACATTATTTGGTGTATTTGGTGTAATGAAATGTGTTTATGCGGTTTAAGGTTAAAAAAACACATTATTTTCCACATACTGTACATTATTGTTTCTCCTCTATGCCCCGCCTTTCTGAAACGCGTCGATTTTTACAAAGCTCATCGGTCTGAAA